>NC_090915.1:11725577-11982200 GCF_040956055.1 Brachionichthys hirsutus | reverse complement strand
TCGGTTTACCAAACTTCATGTTTCCAAATCATTTTCTCATACCTTCTTTCTCAAGACTTCGGTGCATTTTAAATATGACAAAGTGAGAATACCGAAGTGACAGTACATTTAGGAAACGACAACTGTTTTATTTTCTTCTTTCAATAAGCTTTTTTAAACAAGGGAGACCAAATATCTGAAAGGATAAAGATCAAGTAGGATAAATAGAATGTTTGATCAGGTGGAGAAAGCGAAAGCGCTGGTCCTCTGAAAAGTGATATATGCATCTTGAAAGTACAAAAGAAATTCAGGGCGACATTTCGGTGCAGGTATGCGATGAGCATGAAGATCTTCTGAGAGGCGAAACACCCCAAGCTGGATAAATCTATCCACGAGTGAAAGCAGTCCATTCTGAGAACACAGTGAACTTTTCTAGTGCCACAATATCTAAAATAAAATGTGGGTTCAAGGCTCACCTGTACACACATACCAGTGAAACACTGTCAAAGATAAATCCAAACACTTCATAGTGTCTTAACATTTAACCAGTTATGATAAATTCATCGCAAGTTCCAAAAACAGCATCCATTATAGGAACAAAGTAGAATAAGGGAGGATCCAACAGCTTCACATTTTCAAAGAGAACACTTATAAAAGTCCTTTGTAGTCTGCTTGTTCACAAATAAAGCTTTAACGAAGCGTTTTTCAATTCAACAAGCGATGCTCAACATCCCCTGATCGTGATCTTCCAACAGAAATTCGGTGTTTGGACCCTGGCTGATGATTGGCTGCAGTTATTGCTAGAGCCACCTCAGAGAACAGATGCCGAGTCACCGAGCGTTTCTGAGTTCTGCTCAGTGCTGTGAACGTGAAAGAGTCTTTCAAAAGCTTTTAAAGGAAAAAGCAACGTGTGCCACCCCAGCCAAGGGACGTAAAAACGTTTTCATTAACAGACGCTTTGAATAATTGCACTCCAAACAAAGTGATATGAAGGCAAACATTTCAGTTATTTTTTTAGGAGGGAAGGGGCTTCCATTCTTGTCACTGAAGTGAACCCCCCCCCAACAAACTGCTCTCTTGGTTCATCAGGACTCAGAGGAAACCAGCAGTGTGAAAGCCATGCTCAGGGTTCTAGCTCAGAGTCCTTCAGCTGGTCATGCACACGCTGCACAATGACAGAACGCATCAGCCAGCTGTTTCAGTTTACATACAGAAGATAGCAAAGGGGTCAAGTCAAGAAGGTCCTACCAGTCTTGGGTCTGCACCAGATCACGGGCTGCCGGATTTAGTCCAGGTGTGATTCTAGGGGCGACATTTTAATGAGATGTCCTTTGCAGAGGACGAAGAACGGTTGATGACTTGAACATTTAAATTTCCAGTAAAAATGAAATAAGACAGAGTGTCCCACTGCATTCCAAATTAATCTTGAAAAAATCAACAGATGTTGCTTCTCACAGCGAGTTATGTCAAATGTCTGGTTTTCAGGGCTACAAAATACAGTTTGGCAAAATTGTCAGGAAACCATCTGTTGGCCTTTCCCTCAAATAAACAAACAAAAATATCTTCTCTTCACCAATCTACCCTTTAAAGTGACTAATCAATTAAAGAGGACCTTGAAGAGATATGCTTAAAAGACTGTTTTTGTCTATGTATATATTTATATATCTTTATATATCTCTGTATGTGGTGTGAAATAATTCCGACAGTCCCGGAGGAGCAATTCAGTTTGATGCCTGCATGTTTGCCGGTTGCCGTGAGATGAGGGTCCGAGGAGGCTCAGATTCTGGTCAGAGGCTTGCGTCGGCAGGTCGAGTGGTGATGAGAATTCAAAAGTCCAGCGCTACGCCTTTCCCTCCTCTACTTTGATGGCCTGGGGCTTGATGGCTCCAGTGCGTGCCGGTTTGGCTTGCCCTGTGGGGGGCAGAGGCTCCTGGAGTTTGATGGTCATGGCCACAGATGGCATCTTGCCCTCGCCCACCGCCTTGCGTACTTCTCGCATGGATTTATTCTGTACAAAGATGCAGCAGATTTACTGAGACCTACAGCAGAGACTCGCAAATCACACATGAGCAGTGGTGGTCGAAGTACTTCATTTCATTACTCGAGTAAAAAGTACAGATACTACTAGTGAAATACTACTCCAATAAAAGTACAATTTGCCAAATCAAAAATGTACTTGAAAGTAAAAGTATTTGCTGTAGAAAACACTTAAGTACTGAAATTAAATTGTTTTAAGTACTGTGAATCATACTTAGAGGTAACAATACTTCTGAAGATGCATAATGTATTTTAGACTGTTCCTGTTCAGTTCACCATGGTTTAACTAATCCAGACATAAATGAAGAAAGAAGAGATGCAAGTAAACTGAAAACAGACATTTATTTAGTTCTTGTTCGTTACCAACAGGTGTAACCACAATCAGACTCCGCCCAGCTCTAACCTCGATCAACAAAACGCACAATGCGGCTAAAAGACCAGTGAACGGTAAATAAAACAATTCACCACCATAGCAACGTAATACAATTGAGAAATCAAAGGCACTTATTCATTGCTTTATAGCCACTAAATGAGAAAACCGTGGCGGCTCAGTAATAAAGTAACACAAAGGCATTATTTACCACTAACGTTGAAAACGTCTCAGTTCAAGTTTACCGCCTACATCCGAACCCTAGTCGCTGTGTATTTGCATGAAGTTTAATACGGCCTTGTTAAATGAGGTAGACTTTAGGTCGGGCCGGGGGCCGGGGGTTTCTACCGGAGTGTCCGCTTCGCGCTCGATGGGGGCAGCAGCCATCTTCGGGTCGACGGCAGGAAAGTAAGCCGGTCACGAACGCTCCAGCTAATGCAGACATGGGCAAACCCAGGCCCGGGGGCCATATGCGGCCCGTTGGTCTTTTTAATCCGGCCCGCCAAACTTGTCCAAATTATATCATTAAATATAATTGTATTATAATTAAACCTCATTCTTTTGACCTTTTCCCTGTAATGCTACCTGTAAAAGGCCAAATCCTTTCATGTAATAGCTTTCATGTGTCATTTAGTCATTTAGCTCACACAAATACTCCATCCATCTGTTCTTGGTCCGGCCCCTCTGTCAAATTTTAGAACCTATTGTGGCCCGCGAGTCAAAAAGTTTGCCCACCCCTGAGCTAATGGCTACATCCACGAGTAGCAGCGGCGACAGCTGGCGCCAGAAGCCGCGCGCCTGAGCCAGACGGCAACACTTCCTGTTGACAATCCATGTTCTGGTGCCACCGACTGTTCGCGAGTGTGGCTAATGATGCTTTTAGGTCGATTTTGAATGGAAAAAAACTCCATCATATGCACCTTGCAGGAGTAACGAGCAACGAGAGCCTTTTTGGAAATGTAGTAGAGTAGAAAGTATTACATTTATTTGTCAAATGTAGGAGTAAAAGTACTCACCAAAACATCTACCCGAGTAGAGTACAGATCCTCAAAAAAACTACTTAATTAGGTACTTAAGTAAATGTACTTCGTTACCGACCACCTCTGCACATGAGATATGGCTCTGGGGAGTCCATGCAAGGGACAAAATAAAACCTTCATGAAGTCAGACAATAAAACTGCACATTTCATGAAGGAATAGTCTCAATGACCCAGAAATACAAAACAGGCAAGTAGAGAAAAAGAAAATGGATTAAATTAAATTACCTATATTTACAGTGGGTGGCTCACCTTCATGCCATCCTCTGACCCTTTGACAGGGGGCTCGGGGGCAGGGTCACAACTAGGACTGGGATAAGGGGGGGACCGGATAATGACAGGCTTGTTGACCTGCATGACTGGTCTCTGAATGGGATTGGGGAACGGGCCTGTGGTGGGGGGCCGCATGTGCATCACCATGCTACCCTGAGCAGGTGGGACCTGTTGGGAGGGTAGAGCAGGATGCAAAAACAAATCATTAGCATTTACCTGTTCATTGATACTTGCATCCTGTCTGAATAACGAACAAATCTAATTCTGTGGATGATGATGAAGGAAATGGACGCCTTCAACCAATCATGTGATTTTGACATTTAACAAAATCAGTACCTGTTGGGCAAAATGTGTTGGCAGAGAGCCGATGCCCCCCCCCGGACCAGACGGCTTCCCACTGGGGCTAGCAGACCCAGGCCTAAAGGACAAGGAACACTTTTGGTTTTTCAATCCTTTTGCTAAAATGTTTGCGTTCCACTCGGTGCAGCAGGAAGCTGAGGTTCCGGTTTCTCACACAAGCTCCGTCTCACCTGTAAGACGCTCCGGCGATGCCGGGAGAATGGCTGGATTTGTCCGAGAACTGGAAGCTTTTAATTTCCATTTGTGAGCCCTGAGAAAAGAGACCACTTATTTGTAGAGAAATGGGACTAAATCAGGCATGGGCAAACCAAGGCCCGGGGGCCATATACGGGCCGTTGGGCTATTTAATCCGGCCCGCCGAACTTGTCTAAATTATATCATTAAATTAAATTGTATTATAATTAAACCTCATTCATTTGACCTTTTCCCTGTAATGCTACCTGTAAAAGGCCAAATCCTTTCATGTAGTGACTTTTACATGTCATTTATATTAGTTCACACAAATACTCCATCCATCTGTTCCCGAACCCGGCCCCTCTGTCAAATTTTAGAACCAATTGTGGCCCGCGAGTCAAAAAGTTTGCCCAACTCTGGACTAAATGCTTTCTAATGACTGAAGTTCTGAACAGAAGACTCTCAGATACCTCCCGGCCGCCGCTCATGACGGCCTGAGAGCTGGGCGGTAGGATCCGGCGGGGGCCCCCGACCGACAGGCTCTGTCCCTGCTGCAGGATGGACTGCGGGAGGATGAGATGTTGCTGAGCCGAGCCGTAGCGCAGCTGAGAGCCAGGCAGCGGCATGGTCACCTGAGGAAAACTCCAAGCTTTAACTGCTGAACTAAATGCACACAGGTATCTCCCAAACAACCCAACCCCTCCCACCTGGATGAGCTGGGAGGAGCCCATCCCAGGCCCCTGGTTCATCTGGCTGTCATAGACCAGCTGCTGGCTGCCATTCATGGGCTGATAGTGTGAGCCCGACTGTGGCTTGACCATGTCTGAGGGCTGCATGCCAGGGAAAGCAGAGTAGGGCCCCTTGAGAGGGGCCCCTCCTGAAAGCACCATGGGACTGGGCTGAGACAGGCTGGGGTGCATGTACACCTGGGATCTGAACGAGTGAAGAAGAGGTGCAGAATGAGCAAAAGAAAACACAGACCAACAAGGGGTCGACGTGGCCATACCTGAAAGGGGGAATAGTGTTGAACATCTCTTGGGACTGGGAGACGGGTAGACCCCCCCGAAGCCCCAGCTGAGCCTGAGCCTGAAGAGACGTGTGTAGGGAGATGGGAATCTGTTGGGCTGCAGCTGCCTGAATGGACCGACAATTAGAATGACAACAACTCTGCTGCTACACAAGCAAGCCTGTGTGTGTTCATCTCTACCTGCTGGTAGGTCTGCTGCTGAGTCACGGTTGGGGGGACAAGGCGTGGTTGGCTCGGGAAGAGATGACCATCCAAATACAATGGGGGGATATGATTACCTGCAGACGGCAAGGGAGACGGGAGATTTTAGGTTACATTCTGAGTTCTGAGGTCGTGGAGATCAAAACAAGATCAAACGCCGTTTTACCCTGCATGGACATGGAGGGAGCTACTGATGCCACAGGCATGGGGGGCATAGAAACTCCCCCAAAAGAACTGTAGCTGACACCAGCGGATGAGCCGATGCTGCAGGGAGGCTGAGCACCTGAAGCACCCACGCCAGGAGAGCCCTGCTCAGGGAGGGACTGGGAGTTCTCCCACGCCTTGCGTGCCGATTCCATCTGGGCGAGGGGAAAAAATGAAGATGTTTTCCGTCAAGGCATAAACAGACAGAGGGAGGAACAGCAGCCCTTCTTTGTTGGACAGTTTCATGGAATTGTTTTTCAAATACCTTCAGAGTGAGATCAGCACTTGGGAAGGAGATGGGATTGAGGTTAATGCCAGGCTGCAGGTGGTTGGAGCGCAGCATGGGAATACTCTGGTTGAGAGCCGCCTGTTCAACAGGAAATGAGACGTCAGACTCCCGCCCGTTCTAAAAGAAGAATCCTGCTTTTTTTAAAAGGCTTAAACATAGCATCTCACGTTGCCGGCGAGTGCGTCCTGAAGCTTGTTGACAGGAATGGACGCAGGGACTGGAGTGGAGCCGGGCGGGATGCTGAAATCAGAATCTTTGGCACCAACACCAAACTCAATAGGAGGTACAGGTAACACAGCATCCACATGAAGGTCCACGCCATTGACCGGGGTGATGGGGCCACCTTCCAGCCTGTCCACGGCTTCAGAGCCTTTGCGGTGCTTTAGGGAGCGCTCGTTCCCGATGGGCCCGGGCTTGTGCTGTTCTTTAGTCTGCTCTGGGCCAGCGTCAGAGTCCTGGCACAAAGGAGTCACTCATTTGCAGGGTTTCTCAAGGCAATCACAAACCACAGACACAAAGTGGCTTCATGCTTTACCTCAGAGTTGGGCTCACTCCCGGTGTAGCACACCCGTTTAGTCCAGGAGTCCCCCCCAGAAGACTGCACCGACAGGGCTACACAGTGAAAACATGTCATCAGTGGTCAGCATCTGACAGCACATGCTTTCCTACAGTAAGGCCGATCATTAGCCTTAAAAATGATCTCGTTTCTCAGAAACAGAAAACTTTGACGCAAATGCGCAATTTCTGGAAAACCGTGTCTCATGCTGGTGGAGACGGAACAGAGATGAAACTGGATTTGCACTCTTGAAAAGTATCCACATTACATATTCAACAAAAGACCCTGTTTGAAGGTAGCGCCGGGTTTTGTTGAAATCCTCCTCTGCTTTACTGCAAGTTAAATTCTGCTCCTCTTGTATTCAGCTTCAGGACATGCTGGCTCTGAAGCTCCACAGCCTGGGACTGTCTCCACCGCTCTGCTCCTGGGTCAGAGACTTCCTCGGCAACCGGCCCCAGGTGGTGAGGATAGGAGACACCACATCCTCCCCTCTGATCCTGAACACTGGGACCCCCCAGGGTTGCGTTCTCAGCCCTGCTCTGCATCCACTCCACAAACCCGGTTGTGAAGTTTGCTGACGACACCACTGTGGTGGGTCACATCTCCAACAACGATGAGACCCACTACAGAGAGGAGGTCCAGAACCTGATGCTGTGGTGCTCGAGGAACAGCCTTGTTCTGAACACCAGCAAGACCAAGGAGGTCATAGTGGACTACAGGAGGTCCAGGAGGACTGAACACGCCCCCCTGTGCATACGAGGGGAAGCAGTGGAGCGTGTGGAGAACATTAAATTCCTGGGCATCCACATCTCCTCTGACCTCTCCTGGACACTCAACACCAGACACCTGGTGAAGAAGGCCCAGCAACGGCTCTTCTTCCTCAGGAAGCTGAAGCGGGCTGGACTCTCCTCTGTGCTGCTTGAAGACCTTTACCGGGCCACGATAGAGAGCATCCTGTGTCTCAGTGCGACCGTGTGGTACGGCAGCTGCACGGCGCAGGACAGGAAGGACCTATCCCGGGTGCTGAGGACAGCTCAGGGGATTGTGGGTCACCGTCTGCCTGATTTGGACTCTGTTTACACCTCCAGAGTCCAGAGGAGGGCCAGACGCATCGCCACAGACCCCACCCACCCGGGCCACAGACTGTTTGTCCCGCCCACAGACCCCACCCACCCGGGCCACAGACTGTTTGTCCCGCCCCCATCAGGGAGGCAGTTCAGGACAATAAGAAGCAGCACAGCGAGGCTCAGGAACAGCTTCTTCCCCAGAGCTGTGAAAGCAGTCGTTCCCTTGCAGTAATCTGGGACTCGGAATGGACGCTCTGTGTCTGTCCCACTGGGGACGCTCTGGGCCTGTCCCACTGGGGACGCTCTGAGCCTGTCCCACTGGGGACGCTCTGGGCCTGCCCTGCTGTGCTGCTGTTGCTGTTTGCACTATTGCTTGCTGATTCTCATTCTCTCTGTATATATATATATATATATATATATTGTTGCTTTAAGATATTTCTTTTGTTTTTGATTATGTTCCGATGAGGGCCTAAAGCCGTGGGCCTTCTCACAATTTTATTACGTTCGCATAATGATAATAAAGTATCTTGAATCTTGAATCTTGAAGGACTGCACAAGCTCATCCGATGCATGTCACACTATTCAAAACATTTAGAAGAAGCAAACTGAAGGGAGATGCACATATTCAGGACCGTGTCCAGCTAATGTGGAATCAAACCCTCCCCCCGTCGCTGGGGAATAAAAAAGCCACTGATATAAAGCCTGATACCTGAGCTGTTGGTCTCCCAGATTTCAGTTCCCAGGTTGTTAGAAGAAAGCGCCTCTTCCGGCTGTTCAATACCGATGCTTCCCTGCTTTTTGGCAAACCGTGGTGGAATCTTGGACGTGATGGTCCTGTTCTTCACTGGCACCTGACACAGGAACAACCAGAAGCTAACCCAACGCTCATCCACAACATAGTCACTGAGAACACATTAACATACAGCAGAGCCATGGTCCTTCCTCCTCCTATCATTGTCCAGAGGGTGTCGTTGTTTTTTGGACAAGTCATCCTGGTATCCATCTTGATTCGAAATCGGTCCTCCAGGGTCTCTCTCGACTACAAAGTCAGACATAATCAGCACTGAGCATCATCAGCATGTAATTTTGAATCAGTACCAACAGAGGGTGCAAGAATACATTTTTATGAACACTTGACTCACGTGGATAGCCGCTGAGCTCGTACTGAGACAGAGGTTCAGCTAGGTCTGTCTTGGCAGGTCCTTGCTTCAGCTCCTTGACCAACTTCTTTCCAGAGGACTCTGTGGATTTCCTCTCCTCCACCTGCTCAATGTTGTAGCCCAGACCCACCTCGTCAGGTCCCCTGCTGAAATGAAGGAAGTTCTAATGCTGACACATCAAGTGGACTGCGCTTATAGCGCTTTACAAAGCCTCACATTCACACCATGCGAGGCGCTGGCAGGCCCACTGGAAGCAATTCAGGGTTCAGTGTCTTGTCAAAAGACACTTCGACACGTGGATAGTTGGAGCAGAGATACGAACCGCCGAGCTTTTGGTCACTGCACGACCCACTCTACCAACTGAGCCACAGTCGGCCCAAATTACCATTTAAAAGCAACAAACATTCATTCATTCATCTTCCTAGCACTTTTCCACCGCGGGTCATAGGAGCTGCTAGAGCCAATCCCAGTTTATTCAAGTTTTAAAACTGAAACCCACTCACTGACTCCTCTCTTCCTCACCTTTTACAAGACGTGCCTCCATTCTGCCAACTGTCACTCCTGTTAGAGGAAGGGTTATCTGGCATACGCCCCATCTTGTTTACTTCAAGCAGTGGTGGCTCTCCTTTCCTGTTCTGCCGCTCCACCAGTGGCCTCTGGCTGGAGAAGCTTCTCTTACAAAGCTCCCTCTTCTCACCAGAGCCTGGTTCACCGTGGCCGGAGTCTGAGGCAAACTCGCCGTGTCCCTGTAAAGTCAGGCCTCCACCTCCAAGCCGCTTCTCTCTCCAGTCACCGAAGTCGCTGTTGTCTGACCCTGACTCCCATTCCTCTGCCTGACCGTGCTGTACGGTACACCCACTGGAGTAGTGGCTACTAGGCCAGTTGTCTTCCCCGCTGGCTTTGGAGTGGACCAGCCAGGGGTTTGCAAAGTCTCCATTGATGTATTCTTCACTTGTCCACTGGTTCGCACCGGGTTCTCGCTCTTGTTGCAGACGGCGGAAGCGGGGAGGCTTGTCTTGACGGGGTGGACGCCGTCTCCTCAGCATCTGTCTGTCAGGGTTGTCGTTGTCACAGTAGTAATCTCCTTCGCGATCTTCTGTGCCATTTTCCGTGAAGGGGCCAGTAAGCTTTGGGGGATACTTGACAGTTTCACGTTCAACAGGGAGTCTGCAGGTGTATGAAGCCTCAGCTGTGGGGCAATAACCATTCTCTTGCATGGTGCCAATAAACGGGGGCCCACGTCCCCTCCATGTGGAGATGTCCCTAGATCCAAAGTTTCGGCTGTAACTTCCATTCGTGTTCAGTCGGGGGGGCAGCATGCGGCCTTCAAACCCCCTGCTTTCCTTGGCTTTGTCTCTGGAATCCATGGCAGTCTGGTCATCTGCGTACACCTTGTTGGATCTCCAAGAGTTTCGATCAGCTTTACAGATTTCAGATTCTGTGTAACTGTCTCCATTTTCAGATCCCTTCTGCCGCCGCCTTTTGGGCAGCTCCTCATACTCGGAGGCTTCACTCAAAGTCTCGCTGACATTTCGCCTCCGGGGCTTCCCCTTCTGGAACTCCTCCACCTTGACGAGGTCCCTCGGTGGTACCCTGCCTCTACGCTGAGTACCACTGCTGTTGTTATTACTATTATAAGACCCCCGGAGACCATCGCCACCTCGGCCACCGCGGGCTCCACCTCGAGCGCTAAATTCCCTTAAACCCCTACTGCGGCCTCGACCCGTTCCTCTGATGGTGCCAAAGGCCTGCTCTTCATCAATGAAGATCCAGTTATTGCGTCGGGGTGCATGGAGCTCTCTGTTTTCTTGGCAATCTCTTGTTGATTGGCTCTTGCCACAATCCCAGGTGACCTCCTTGAGAGAGTCATCACCGTAGGTGCTCAGTGGTCTCTCTGCTTTGGCGGGGGCTGGGGACTGACGTGGCTTCTCTTCAGGCTTCACAACAACAGGTGAGGCTGAGAGCCTGTTGCTGGCTGGCTGGTTGTCTTTCTTCAAGTCATAAACATTAGTTAGGACCTCCTTCTCCAGGCGATAAGGGACAATCTTCTCCTCAGGCTCAGACTTAGGCTTATCATTTTCCTTGTCTTCCACCTTCAGGGCCTTGAGAACTGGTTTCTTGATGGTCCCAGTTCTTCGAATCAAGGTTCGCCCACTGGTCTCAGATGGCTGGGTGGCACTCTTACTGGAACAGGAACTGGGCGTAGACCACTGGCTTTGAGCACTGTTGAGTCCCACATCTTGATTCTGGTCGCCGGCGCTTTTCCAGCTGTCCTGACAGACATCTATGGCCTCACTGTGAGGCTCAGCGCTTTCTTTAAGATGCTGGCCTCTTGAGTCTTGTTTCAGACTCTGGGACTGGATCTGAACAGTGGTCAGCAAGCCTTGGTCATTATGTTGGTGTCCGCTGCCCGAACCTCGGCTCTGGTAAGCATAATGGAGGTCATCTTGAGGATGGTTCACGCCCTCATTGAGCCTCTCATCATAAGAGTCCTGTTGAGCGCAGCCATCACTTCTAAAACAAGATATAACAGGATTAATGACAAACAGCAGGCTTCTGGGATTATCCATGGCTGTCCTAAATAAAGGTTTCATTTAAGAAACACTAAATTCTAATATTTCACTGCAGGAGCTGACCTGTCCTCCTGCTGGCCACTGTCTGAGCTTTCATGCTGTCTCTGATAAGGTGGTGTGAAGCTGCGCAGGGGATAGCCTTCCTGGTTCCACAGAGGGTAAGGCTCAGTGGAGGGTGCTCTTCTCTCCTGGTGAAGATTAGGATGACACCCTTCATCGGAACCAGGGCTGCCTAAATGGTCCTGTTGCATCATGGATTTCATCATTCCTGTTCATGAAAGAAAAGTGATGAGTAGGGCGGGGTATTCACCAATTTCCAGTATCAATTTGATTTCAATTTCTAAAGCTCAAAATCGATTAATCACGATTCAGCGATAATTAATGGATTCAGATTCATTTAGTGATACTGAAGTACAATTTTGAGCTGTAACCTGATTCACTCTCACAACCATGCAATACAATAGAACTGGGATCAATACTGACATTAGAACATATTTCAGCAGTAAAAAGATGAATCTACTCTAATGGAAATGGCTCCATTGTGTCATTTTATTTTTTCTCAACCTAAGGGAACATCACAGAGGAATTAAATTGCTTTTAAGTGCAAACAAATAAGTTGGTTTACTTGTAAATTCAGTTTAAACTTGAGCTGTAAACTAAACAGTGACAAAATGTGACTGAGTGAAGGTAAACTTGACCTGCAACAAAGTGCATGAAGGCATTTCTTAAAGTGCAATAAAGCCTCCGTTTCCTACTAGCGAGTACGGGCGTAACTCTTTACAAGCCTCCGTTATCTTGATAGCCCGCGGAGAACCATGGCGTAATGCGAGTGAATTCTTCACGTTCTTTTGTTTCGCCCCAGACGCCTTGTTGTGGGAAGCTTACTTTAGCATTAGCATTAGTTTCTGAGGTTTGTAGTGTTTCTGCAATAACTGACCTCCACTTGGCAGATTTTGAGAATCACTTTGGATTTATCAAGCTCTTTGTTTGGTTTAAACCCAAAAAGGTACTAAACGTCTGAATTCGGATTCAAAGTCTTTCAGACAGGCGTCTTAACCGAGTCAGCATTTTGCGTGCCTGACGTGATGATGTCGGGCCCTACTGATGAAACGTTCTGATTCCAGATTCAAAGTTTAGGATTGCCACTCACCTGAAGAGTGGACAGTGCCAGGGTAGTAGTCCACAGAAGATCGTCCTTGGGCCATACGAGGATCCATGAAAGGCGGCATCATCATCCAGCGAGGATCAAACCCAAGAACGTGTGGTGGATAGTAGCCCCGCTGGGAGTTGTTCGAGCCAGATGGGGCAGGATTACCGGACTGCTGCCAGTGCTGCATTTTATATACTTGTTCCTAAAGAAGGCAGGCAACAAACATGCTTTTAATAAATGGTGAACAAAACCAATGGTCCTTGTTCTGTGCAAAATAGACATCTAGTCCAGCTGAAGCTACGATGACTGTCAGTGCTAGCAAAGATGATATCGTCCAACGCTTGTCATCTGTCTGGGGCAATGCTGACAGAATGAAGTCAAGGCTTGTGTCCTGAGGATAGAGGATAACATGAAGATAACACAGCAGTCCTCCCCAAAGACAGAACACCTTACCTCATTATAACAGCTCTGAAGAGAACATCAATGAACATTAAAAGTCATTCTATACCGACACGTCCAAAAAAATCCACACCTTCGCATCAAATATGTATATACACATCCAAATCATTTTTTCGCGGGGGACGATGACAAAAGAGGACGGTTTTCTGCATGTCCTCAGTGAATATCAGACCTCTCCTATGCTGTAATGGCGACCTCCACCCTGTTGGGGGCAGTGCTTCTGTTTGTGGGTGGGTGATCACCGTCTGTCACAATGTAATGAGAGACGAAACAGGAAGTACGTAGGGGAGGAGGAGGGACGGCGCCGCAGCAGCGATCTGAGAACTATAAGCTGCTGAAACGGTGGAGTTCGAGTCCCGGTACTGAGCAGAAAGCAGCAGTTTCTGTTATTCAAATCAATCATCGTCAACGATCACGGCGAAATCACGGAGCTGAAGAGCCGAGCGCTACCGAAGCAGACCGACGACCGCCGGTCAACCCGGGGGTCGTTCTAAATCCCGGCGTGCATCGCCACACACACCGACGGTTCGGTTCTGGACGGATATATTGAGCCTGACCGGGATTCGTCAGGAGCGGTTCCGTCTGGATCACCGAGGAGCAGCCGTTGTACAGCTGATATATTGTTTGCAAATAAATTTGTTATTACAACATCAAAAGTTCTTTTTCAGTGTTGTTTTTATTGTTATCCAGAAGTAAACAACAGTTTACTTCTAATTTCTGCCTCTCTTCCACAGCCAATAACCCCAAAACGGAGAATGGTAGAAACAAGCTTTGTGTTTCTGATGAAAGATGAGACTTTAGTTTTTCATGTCTGCATAGTCATGGCACATAATATTCTGTGGATCTTGAAATCTAGGGCAAAATGAGGGAAACCGCCGGTACTCAGCGTATGTCAGCGCTGCCAACAGCTGGCACCGACTGAGCTAAAGAATCTTGGAGAATGAGACTGTGTCATCTCCCACTATTCCACTTTGCATGTCACGGGAGTTGCTGGTGCCTATCCCAGCTTGCTATGGGTGAGAGGCGGGGTGCAGCTCAGACGCATCGCCAGCGCGCCACACAAAGACGGATAACCACTTATACACTACAGACAATTTGGAGTCATCAATTCAACTAAATTGCATGTTTTTGGAGGAACCCGGAGAAAACCCACACAGACACGAGAAGATCATATGAACTCCACACAAAGGATTCCAACTGGTTGTCTTCTTGCTGTGAGGCAACAGCGCAACCCACAAATGGCTTTTTCCACCCTCTCACCATTTATTCCATTATTATGTGAATTTTGTATTCTTGTCCTGGTCCTGGTGTGAGTCTTTGTGAGTTTTTACAAGGCCATGAGAGGTGCCAGCGAGCATTTCTGACCATTTACTGGGTTATTTAGTTATTTTATCCACTTAACTGCGGTCTCTGACATTCTACTGTTGACTGCCACTGGTCTGGGTAGATTGTTTGAACTGAATTGCCCTTCTAGGATAAATAAAGTTGTTTGAATCTGAATAGGCTAGCGTGAAGCCCTCTTCTCACCCAGCAGCCACTAGCACACTGATGCATTGTGTGGAATGAGAACCTCACGGGTCAGAAGGCCATCAGCTGGCACGCACCTGCTGCTGCTGCTGAAAACGGGCTGGAACAAGTTTGGAGGAATGACGTCCACTCTGGTCCCCTGAGGGGGAGGTGGCCTCTTGGCTGTCAACATCACTGCCAGGGTAGTTAGAGAAGCTAGCTTCCTCACTGTAATTATGACCGGGAGAATTCCTGGGAGGGCACTCACTGGCATCTGGAAATAATGTTTTTGGAAACCATTTAGATCGGATGTTTTCATCTGATTTATAATATAACAGGGTCCACTTGTATCCCGTTACCTTTTGTGTTGTCCTGCCAGTTCTCGTGTTGGGCCTTATCCTGCTCCCGGTTTGGAGACAGGGGAACATCTTTACCCTCTCCCTCTTTCTGGCGCTCTTCGGTTCTCGATGTTGGCCGTTCAGTCTTCCCAAACTTCTCATCCAGTTTCTTGAGCTTTTCAGCACATGCAGCCAGTCTTTCCTCACGGGCACGCCTCTCTTCCTCCTCCCTACGGCGCCGGGCCCGCTCTACCGCCTCCGACATCTCGGGCGATACATATTTTGCCCTCGCCGGGCCCTGAGCATGAAGCTGGCGCTGATGATCTTCCTGGTCATTTGGTAGGTCAGCCTGGCTTTTCTGCTGGGCCTAGAGATGGAAGAGAGGAGATTCACGAGGACGCTCAACACAAATGTATTCAGGATTTTGTGATTGGATAGGGCTAGCAGTGACCATTTAGGGAATTAAAATGTTCTCAGAGCAATGGGAGCAGAACACCTGGACTGTGTACCTCACCAGAGTTCTTGCCTCAGCAGCTCAGGTCAAATTACACCACAGACCATATTCACTGCAAGTACCCCCCCCCCCCCCTCTGTCCTCCAACTACTTTTTCTTTAATAGCTACTATCTATCCCCAAAGATCTCCAGACGTGTCGATTTATGTTTAACTGTTAACCCTCAGGATAATTATTTATAAGATGAGGAATTATTCTAAACCAGGGAAACAGGAATCGTCGAAAGATTCATTTTAGAAGCAGCACAGCAAGGCTCAGGAAGAGCTTCTTCCCCAGAGCTGTGAAAGCTGTCGTTCCCTTGCAGTGAGCTGGGACACGGAATGGACACTGGGCCTGTCCCACTGTGCTGCCGTTGCTGATTTGCCCTATAGTTTGCTGATTCTCATTCTCTCTGTGTGTATATATCATTGCTTTTAAGAGGGATTTCGGTTTTTGTTTATGTTCCGATGAGTGCCTTGAGCCGTGGGCCTTCACACGATTTTATTATGTTTGCATAATGACAAATAAAGTATCTTGAATCTTGAATATTTAGTGAAAGCAAGTCAGGCACATCAGTAGGGTACACAAACACGATGCTTTACATATCCTCAATAAGTAACGTGGTGCCTTTCCCTCCACAGTCACGAGAGTTCATCATAGCCGTAACCTCAGAGTGGAAGATAAAGCATATTGTTACCGGGGCATCGACAGAGCTATATCTGCCATTTGCCTTCCTGGGAGGCTCATGTTGATGATGTTGGAGAAAATAACTCTCCTCAGGGCCCCCCTGGAGGTAAGACACATCACGGGAACCTAGGGGGGATTGCTTGTCCTGCTGGATCTCTTGCTCCCTCTCCCACCCAGTCCTAAAGAGGAACGTATGAAAAATTAAACCAGGAAGCCTTCAAGTGAAGGAAATGAGTATAAAGGTATAAAAAGAGTAATATGCACCGTAATTTCCAGACTATTGAGCGCACCTGATAAGCCGCAGCCACTACATTTAAAAAGAAAAAGGATTTTGTACATATATAGGCCGCACCTGTCTATAAGCAGCAGGAATCCACGTTATAACATGAGATATTTACAGCTTTTTAAAAACTTTGTTAAATACAGTGGAACCTCAGTTCACAAAGTTAATCCGTTCCCTTACTGTTTAAACCAAAATAATTTTTCCCCATTTAAATTAAAGCCCCTGAAACACTTGTTTTAATCCTTCAATGGTTTACACGTGGCGAAAATATAGAAAGGAATTAAAGATAACCTTAATTATAGAAAAGTACAGTTATACATTATTAGTAAAGTAAAAACATAATTGTACACTTTACCTTGGTTGTTGAAAGTGTGTGGTGCAGGTGGAGGAGGAAGATTACTCCTTTGAATATGCTGAGGCCTATTTAGCCCCACTAAAAGTAACAATTTTAACTATATGGGGCACAATGAGGGTAAATTTAACAACAAAGCACAAATGACAAGGGTGGCACAGTGTGTCCATTTGCTTTCCAGGAGTATGTGTGCATGAAGCGCAAAATGACTGATCTGAAGAATTTAGATTGAGTGTGTTTCATGTGTTTCATCGGCCCACCAAAGACCCGTTTAATAATTTCATTGGTCTAGAGATTAGCCGCATCATTGTATAAGCCGCAGGATTCAAAGAGTGTAAAAAAAAGTAGCGGCCCACAGTCCGGAAATTACGGTAGCTACAAAGAAAGAGATCTCACCACATCTTGTTTTTCTCACAGTGGTCCTCCTCATCATCACTAAATTTGAGCTTCTCACTATAATCAACTTCCTCATGGAGTCCTGGAAAACCACAAATCATCAGTCACCAACAGTCCTGGGATGTGATGCAGAGCGCTGGGACAGGAATGGGAATCTCCACAGACTGAAGAAACACACTTCATGTACACATGTAGAAGCAAACACCTGCAGCAACCTGGCATTATTTAAATGTGCTTCTGGTTCAAAACAAACTTCTATCTCAGTACGATAAATTAAACGATTTGTTCACAACATAGTTTCGCTTTGAGGTCGAGGCAGTGAAGGAAGAAAAAAGGTAAAAATCTCTCCATACAAAAAAGACAAACAAGCGTCGTACTACTACTACTGTACGTTCTTCTTGTCCCCTGAGGGGTCGCCACAGCAAACCAACCTCCTCCACTTTGCTTCGTCCTCCCCAACACCGGCCACTCTCATGTCCTCCCTCACTACATCAGCCCGAATAGAACCCACCAATCAGGTCCAAACAACCGGTGAGAAAATGTTTCAGTGTCATGGCCAATTCACCACCATATAAAGCATTTAACACACACAATATTATCTATTAATATTATCTGAAGCTACAGAGGTACTGTTGAAATCTTACAGGTAAACTTTTATTAGAACTATTTGTACATATTCTGGTGTAACACTGGGAACAGTTCCAGTGGATGAAATACCGACCGGCCCATCCATCCTCACAGTCGTTGTCCAGCTCATCCAGATCCCTCAGGTCCTCTGGGTTAACGATGGCCGGGCGCTGCAGTCTGTCTCCAGGCCTGCGGATGGGCTGAGAGGAGACTCTTGGGGGAACACGGACAAAACGGTTCTCTCTTTTCACATCGCCACTGCACCCACAGAGGACGAAAAGGACAAATAAATAACTTTCAGACACCACAAAGACTTGGAATTAAGAAATGCCCTGAAGCTGTGAATGTCCTTACTTGACAAGTTCAGGTTTGCAGTAGGTCTGTCTAAAGGCAGGTTTGCTATCAAACCGGGCCGGAGCTGCTGCAGCGGCAGGAACATGGTTTGTACCCGGGGCTTCACGTGTCTCTTTAGAGCACATCTGAAAGTAACAACATGTTCATAGCAGCAATACAGCAAACAAACAAAAAAGCATGTGCGCTCTCACAAATCAATACATAGTACTTACAAATGCGGGCAGCATATCGTGGTAGACAGCAGTGGAAGTGTGGTGAAGCTGGTACTGCAGGGCAGTGGGGACAGTCCTGCGAACAGGCTGGGTTGGTCTCAGGAAAGGCTCCTTTAGGTCATGGGTCACTGGTGACTGAGCCGTAGCTACGCTAGCGGTTGTGCCGGTGGTAGAGGAGGCGTGAGATGACGTTGAAGGAGCAGCAGTCTCACCCAGGACAGTGATCTTACCCTCAGGATCTGCTGGCAGGCCGAGGTTGAGGGATGAGGGATGAAGGTTCCTGCCACCACCTTCCCTCCAGCTCGTCACATCTTTAGGGGTGGTAAGAACCATTTGAGCAGTGTACAGGCATTTAAAAAAAAACCTCAAAGCAATACCTCACCATTTTTTTGACCTGATCTCATGTTACATGACAGGAGATTACTCTGGTACTCAACCTCTCCTTCCAAATATCACATACTGCTTTTAGAAAACGGAAATCGGTTGTTTTGATAAATACATTTCAACCCGGGGAATAGAGTTACTGCAAAATGTACCATGTGCTTTCCAAATTTTAGATATTAAATATATAACCATTTCATTACACAGAAGAACTTTTATCATTTACCTGGGATTTATTAAAACCTTTTTGGATTTATATATATAAAAACAAACCCAAACTCACTCTGGGGGCGGAGGCTTGGTCCGGGCCCATACGACGGATCGAAGCCGTTTCTTTCCTTGCCAGCCCTGTCCTGTTCTCCAGCTGCCTTCAGGGTGGGAAATTCCTCGTGAGAGAAGGGCTGAAGTCGCTTTGAGGCCCTTGAACCTGATTCATCATTGAAACATGCGTTAATATTCTCCATAAGTATTCCTGATCTTAATCACATTGACCTTTCCGTAATACACGCCCACATGACTTTACAATCATAACGGTACACGTAATGCCTGCTTGACGTGTGTGCGTAAATCTTCGTGGGAAAACACTGCGTCAGACAAACCTACCTACTGGCACTTTGATTAGCATGTCATACAACAGTGAAAATGGTGAAACGTTGTAGCCACGGTTTGTGTAACAGTGATGACCGGTATCCTGAACGACTGGAAGGTTTATTCCCTTCCCTAAACAGAAAACCAGCAATAAGAAATGTCTGCGTTGGATCATATTTTGTGAAAGATCACACGACCAGTTGAATGTATTATGAAAGTGAAATGAAGAACATTAATACATAAAAAAACAGTCATCTCTGCAGAAGTAATGAACTACTACTAAAGTAACAGAGAAACATAGTGTACAACAGCATTTCATTTACAGTACCGTAGGTTTAGCCCCCTATAAAGAGATCCAAGTACAGTTATTAGTGTTGGGTTTAATTCGCTGTCAGATTTAATGTGGCTAACCCAACATTTATGCTTGTGTTGCACACTAACATTATCGTGACGGGTAACCATGTTGCCAATCTATCATAGCGTTTATAGCTAAAGCTAGCGTTAGCCTCCCACGTCACTGACAGGATTTGTTAACTTTTAGTTGTAGTTACTGTCACCCAAGAAAAACACAACTTTTAACATCAACCCAAATCTCCATGGTGACAGCTTAACCCTGATTAGCACCCGACTTCAAGCTGATCAGTGGGATGTTTGTATTATTCTGCATAGTTATTGACCAATAGACCATAGCGTAAACTGTAAGATATTTGATAAGTTCCAATAACATTTTCTCAAACATTGTCATAAGAAATAGTTTCAGCCCATCACTCACCAAATGATGGTACTGTACGTTTGATCTGGAATAAACTGACTAAATCACGTATAATGCCACCAAAAAACTTTGTCTATATAAAAAATGAAAATTCATTCTTACCCCGCTTGACAACAGAGTCCATATATTTTGGTTTTGATAAAAAGTTGAAGTGAGTGCAGCACTGACTTGGCAAAAAAAAAAAAAAACTGAGTGAAAAAAGCCTTCACTGAAATATTTGAATCCCTCCCGTTTGCTCCTCAGCAAAATATTTGTATCCTTGAAAAACATTACTGAGAAATCACCAGGGAGATCTTCTCAGCCTCCTACTACTACATGGGTTTTCATCCATTTTGGTCAGATTGTCTGAGACCGCTCTATGTGCATGAGGACGGGGCAGGTCACGGAAAGGTCAATTGCTGGATGTGCAGTGATAAATCGGACAGATCGCTCACCATCTTGCTCGACTGCCTTTCCATTTAGCTGGGCCCATTGCTTTGGTCCACCTGTGTTGGTGTTCTGTGGAAATAAGGAAATGTATGAACAGTTTAAAAGTTACATAAGCTCTTCTTCTCATTTGCCCTATCCAATTTCTAACAGTTAATCCTTTCCAAATTTACATTAAATAAAGATGCTGGACACCATATTCTCAATCTAAAGCAACCAAAGATTGCTTGATCTAAGGTGCTGTTCAGATTGTTAATCTCTCTGTTAGATGACCCCCTTTTGTCTCTGCCATCAGTGCCCATAGAGAGGGGGATGGAGACCTTGAGGGCGATTGTGAGGGACTTCATACATTGATTTCCTTCTCATTTGTATTCCTGGTGGCTGCAGTGGTCCTGTCCTCTGGTTTTATTTCAGTCGTTTAGGTTGAAAGGAGGAGGAGTTCAGGTACCTCGGGGTCTTGTTCATGAGTGAGGGACGGATGGAGCGGGAGATCGACAAGCGGATCGGTGCAGCATCTGCAGTAATGCGGACCCTGCACAGATCCGTCATGGTGACGAGAAAGCTGAGTCGAAAGGCGAAGCTCTCGATTTACCGGTCGATCTTCATTCCTACCCTCACCTATGGGTCACGAGCTTTGGGAAGTGACCGAAAGAACAAGATCTCGGGTACAAGCGGCTGAAATGAGCTTCCTCCGTAGGCTGGCTGGGCTCTCCCTGAGAGATAGGGTGAGAAGCTCAGTCATCCGGGAGGAGCCAGATGAGGTGGCTCGGGCACCTATTTAGGATGCCTCCTGAACACCTCACCAGGGAGGCACGTCCCACCGGTAGGAGACCATGGGGAAGACCCAGGACACGCTGGAGAGACTATGTCTGGGAACGCCTCGGGATCCCCCCGGAAGAGCTAGAGGAAGTGGCCGGGGAGAGGGAAGTCTGGGCTTCCCTCCTTGGGCTGCTGCCCCCGTGACCCGGCCCCGGATAAGCGGATGAAAATGGATGGATGGATGGTTTTAGCAAACTCCTGTTAAGGTAGAGCTGAGAACCCTGTTCTGCCGGCCCTATGTAGTCCGGACAGCAGCGGCTCTCCCCCTTTTGCCCATTTTGGCTGGCCCACCAGTAGTTAGTTAATGCAGGAGGAGGTACGCCTCGCTCACAGTTCAATAGGCTCTTTTGAACTGTGACTCTCCGGTCACAACCAACTGAGCTACGGGGAGAACGCACAAACTCCGCACAAATACCATTCAAACATAGTAACTTCTTGCTGTGAGCCGACAACGCTAACCACTTTGCCACCATACACCCTCGCAATAGTACATCTGTTGAGCATGAATGGTACTGGAAAGGACAATACTACAGGCAAATCTATGGCCTCTCAGTGGGTCAAGAATCAGTGTCCTTCAGAACCTGAGGTAAATAATGAGAAGGAATCTGGGAAGGCAGACTTGAAGGAAAGTTATTATTTGTTTGATTCCTCTTTGTACAAACTGTGTCAATGGGGTCGCAACACAATTTATTTTTATAGTCTTTCCGAACCTTTTGCACACAACTGATAAAACCTATATTAGAGCTGCGGTTTCAAGAAGAGGATTTCAAAGATCAGATTGGAGATAAATATTTAATCACAATAGCTACACCAACTCACCTCCTGATTGGCTACTGCTGAGGGCTTCTGAAGATTGGAGACAGATTTCTGTAAAGCCAGCTGTGGCTGCAACTCCGGCAGCTGTGGTATTGATGCAACAGAACTACAAGGAAGAAAGATTGAACTGTTAGCTTTGTGAGAAGCTCTGTGCTAGTCTAAAAAGAAAAACTATTTCAACACATTTCAGACGGTTCCTGACGCTGCCCTATGAAATGGAAAACTCTTTCGCTTCAAGCGATGCTGGTCCCTGAGGACTTGTTTCTTCATTGCACCCAGTAATTAGTATTTAGCAATTCTTGACAACCTACAACTTGATTCTTGTAAATCACCAACAAGAGATGAGTACGGTAGGATTGCTGGACTACATAAAATAGATTATGTGATATACAAAAGTTCATACAACAGATCTGCCACATAACCAAAGGTAGTTTACAGCATCTTCTTTTTCTCTACCTCTTCTGATCGGGTAGTTCCTGCTTGTTTGCCCATCCTGTACCGTCTTTAGGCACAATAATCACGTTGGGATCGTTTCCTTTGTTTTCTGACTTCAAGCTTGGAAGGTGAGCAGGGGGGGGCATACGCCGGGCTGTGGCCACTTTACCAAGACTCTGCAAGCCATGTCGCGGAACTACTGGAGGAAAACATTTTTGAGACAAGGAAATGGTACCAAGACACAGATACAAATACTGAAAAGAAAAAGAAAAACCATACCTGTGTTTTTGTGAGTTTCTATTGATTTTCCCTTGTACTTGTCAAATAGACTAAGTGAGGAATACTTGCTTTTCCCATCCCTGGACTTGGTTATTTGCCCCAAACGATCGGACATTGCGATGTAATGTCATCGGGTAAGGAAATGTTTCTTTGCTCCTCTTCCCAGTGCCTTCTGATTCTAAAAAACAACAAATCCCACCTTAACTACAGACCCACAAATAAGAATTAAATATTACATCCAGAAGTGTGTAATGAGGCACTATTTAGATTTTAAAACATTAATTTTAGATCATTGCCATGTAATTCTCGCATTGAACAAAATTATATACAAAAACTAATGTAAATGAACTGTTCTTCTGGTAATAATCAACGTTTCACATGTTTTCAAACCAGAGGGTAAACACAGAGATTGGGCAAGTCAATCATTTTCCAATTCCGTCAACTGAGCATGTCTTTGTGACCAATACATTTTTTAAATGACTTAAATGTGTCACGTTTCAACTTAAGCACAATAGAGCTGAGGAATAATAGTACACTGAGGAAATTATAAATCACACTGAAACAATATGCATATCTTCACAATTGACGGTTTAAAAACTGTGGTCAAATGTGATTTTTGCAGATGTCAAAGAAAACAGTAATAAAAATTAGTTGAGCTGAAATGTTCATGTAACTAGTCAAACATTGGATTTAAAAACAAAACATTATGCTAACAACATAAGCAGAAACAGAAAGTACAACCAATGATGACCATCTTATTCAGTTCAATTCATCCCAATAACCTTAAAGAAGTAGGGGCTTTAAGATTCAACATTTTTATTTAAGTTAACTATTACTTATGATGAACACTAGCTCTCATATTTTAAAGCCATGGCAACACTGTCGATGAACAGGAGGCATGAAGAATGATTCACTAAACATTGTTTTGGTTCATTTATCATGTTAGATCAGTCCCAATAGCTAACTGTTGGATGACACTAATCATGTTTAGACCAAAAAATCGACAATCCATGTCCACCTAAACATCTGAGGTCGCCTTGGCATTAAACAGCGTTTGCCTTCTCTAGGTAAATATACGCCTATCTGACAGGCCTGTTCCTGCTCCAATCAAGAAAAATAAACACAGCACAGACTTTCCACCAAAAAACTTGAAATACAAATTGAGAATCCAATCTGGATGAAAAGGCCGTGAGTCAATGTGATCATCATCAAGACTGTTTAAATCAAAAGCGCAACTGTTGCCGAAGATGTCAATAAATCGGATGAAACGCCTCGACGTTAGTTGTCATGTTTAGCTCGATGAAAGCTAAAGCTAAGTTGAACATGAACAGTCTACACAAGAAAAACCACGCGATCATACCAATAAATAGAAATCATTAAACTCATCTTGATCGACTCTGAGGGTCACAGAGGGCAAGGCTGCCTAACACGGCCCTGATTAAACACCGAACCTTGGTCCAGCTATTAGTCATTAGCATCAAATACCGCTGGCGGTTTAGGATAAACGCTACGTAAACAAGTGCTATTAAGTGAGCTTCCGTCAGCATTTTTGCATATTTGCCCGGTCTAAGATGTGAACAAATGACCAAATGAGTGATTCCGTTGATTTAAGGTACTACATGCCAATAATAATTCAAATACAGCAAATGCTCTAGCTTTCTTAGCATTAGCTAGCTTCGACAGCCGGAGCTTACTCGAGAACTAGCAAAACGCAAACCTCCTTATTTTTCACGACAGAATTGAAGCGACCTTGACAATTCGGGCATTTCGGTGGTGCAATATTGCACAATTTAAAAATACTATTTTGCAGGAATCTATAAAATCCTGAAACACATTCTAAAATGTTCTCGGGACTCAGAACGTTCAGACGACAGGGACAGGAATGTAGGACATTAAAAATGGCTGCTGCGCAGAACAAAGCAACAATAAAACTAGGCAGCGGAGGAGACAAGAGAAGGGGATCATCAATAACTCACCGAGTCAACGCCCTAATTTTCCTTCTGATCAGTGGCAATGATATATTTACAAAAAACGTCGTCTAGTCAAAGGATGTATGGCGATTGTAGAGTCCAATCTTCTCAAGTCGAATCAGATTGCAGTATTTCTCGTAGGAAACCTACCCGGGCCTGGTGAACACGGCTCTGCATTGACGGGGTCTGCGCGAGACAGCGTTATACGTCACCAAAACTACTGTCGGGAAATATGACGAGCGCCCCTGATGGTCGCCATTGGCAACTGTATGTCAGAGTAGTTCAGGCCAGGACACGTAGGACAGTTGAACGACAGCAGTGAAATAACAGATTCAAGATTCAAGATACTACGGAAGCTTATTGCATTCACTGAAGAAAAAAAAAATTCGGTTTTCCTGAATTTATGAGATAACTTCAAGAAAAAAAAAAAGTTTCGGTTTTCCTGAATTTATGAGATAACTTAAAGAAAAAAAAAAAGTTTCGGTTTTCCTGAATTTATGAGATAATTAAAGAAAAAAAAAAAGTTTCGGTTTTCCTGAATTTATGAGATAACTTCAAGCCCTATTTTCCGAAGAAGCATGTCGATGCTGCTTGCAGCTTTCGCCCTCGTTTGCCCACAGATTGGATATTTTGAGCAGTGTAGCAGGTGAACACAAATGCCTAATTGTTTCCTGAGTAACAACAAAGCCATGTTGAAGGCATTTCTGGTGCATCATCTTATATCCATGGAGCATGCCATGTTGATCCATCTGTTCCTGAAGAAATAGCGCAGTATCCAGCAAATCAGAATGGCACTTTCTTCTGAACAACCGCATAGACTTGAGGTGCCTACGCAAAGTCGATAAACTGAGAACAATCCCTTCAAGGTTACTCAGACAGCAGAGTATTTCTCAGTGTCTTAAACCAAGATGAAAATAAAAGCGAATAGAACAAGCAAGATCTACGGCAGCCATTACTAGACCTAAAATAAATAGGCCTACAGAATTATTTCAACATTTCAGAAAAACTGAAAAAATTACCTCTAAAAACCGAAAACAATTACCACTAAAAACAGAAAAGAAAATATTTGGTCTAAAAACCGAAAAATAATTACCACTAAAAACAGAAAAGAAAAAATTTGCTCTAAAAACCGAAAAATGATTACCTCTAAAAACAGAAAAATATTACCACTAAAAACAGAAAAAATTACCTCTAATAACATAAAAAAAAATATTTAGCATTAATTTATCTCATTATTTCAGAAAAACGGAAAAAAATACCTCTAAAAACAGGAAAGAAAGGATTTATCTCATTATTTCATAAATTCAGGAAAACCGAAACTTTTTTTTCTTCAGTGAATGCAATAAGCTTCCGTAAAGATACTGTACTTTATTATCATTATACGAACATAATAAAATCGTGAGAAGGCCCACGGCTTAAGGCACACATCACAACATAATCAAATCAAAAACTAAATTCTCTCTCTTAAAGAAACAATATATATATACAGTACACAAAGAGAGTGAGAATCACAGGCAATGGTGCAAAGTAGCAGCAGCAGCACAGCAGGGCCGGCATAAAGCGTCCCAGATCGCTACAAGGGAATGACAGGGGAGTTTAGTGTGGAACTGGGAGTGCACCAGGGATCAGCTCTGAGCCCCTTTTGGTTTGCCATGGTGATGGATAGATGAACAGATGAGGTGAGACTGGAAGCTCCTTGGAATATGATGTTTGCAGATCAGAATCAGAAGGTGTTTATTGCCATTGTCAGTGAGGGTTCACAGACTAGGAATTTTTCTCGGTGAAGTTGTGCTACATGTAACAGTAATGACAAAATAAAAGAAAAAAACATACAAGATGACATTGTGATCTGCAGTGAGAGCAGGGAGAGGAGAATTTAGAGAAGTGGAGGTCTGCTCTCGAAAAGAGAGGCCTGAAGGTGAGCAGGAGTAAAACAGAGTACATGTGTGTAAAGGAGAAGGTCCCAGGGGGGACAGTGAGGTTACAAGGACTAGACATAAAGAAGGGAGAGGACTTCAGGTACCTCGGGTCAACAGAGCAGAGTGATGGAGAGAATCTGGAAAGGAGGTGAAGAACCGTGTGCAGGCAGGCTGGAACGGTTGGAGGAAAGTATCAGGTGTGCTCTGTGATAGGACGAAGGGACAGGTCTACAAGACAGTGGTGAGGACAACCATGATGGACGACTTAGAGACAGTGTCCCTGAGGAAAAGACACTCGCTGCTGATGCACTCGTCTTCCTCCTCTTCTTCATCGCTGTCTTCGACCCACAGTAATCCAGTTTCCAGCAGCGTCCAATGGGTTAACAATGCTGCTGGCGGTCGTTGTTAACCCGGACCTCGACCAATCCGGTATGCCGGATGCCATTCCTCCTGCAACCCTCTGCATTTATCCGGGCTTGGGGCCGACTCAAAGGAGACGCTAGTTTCTGCTAACTGACCCGTGCTAGCTATGAGACTGCATTACTGTTCATAGCAAACCACATAAGCTTAATGTCAATGTAAACATACTGCAATGAGCCCTGGACACAGTGGATGCAATAGTGGGTCTTCAAATTTATTTTTAGTTTAATTTCAGGATGAGAAATCTACTATATTTACAAAATGTATTTGACTCACAGTGTTTTGAAACATAGGTATAATAGCCAGCCCAATGCTGGGCTATTGTGGTGTTGCCGGCAGTGCTCGGTCAGACGCGCTCCAGCGGCTAAGTCGTGTTTCGTCTCTCCGTGTCCAAACAGGGAGAGTCCAGAAGCGGTTTAAGAAAGGTAAAATGATCCTCACTTATTACAAAACACAACAAAAGTATAATCAATAAAACACGCGCATCTGGGCAAAACAATCCCGCCACAGCGGTCAAAACCTATATGCCCTTCCGGGTCAACACCTGTGTACCGCCTGATTGGCCCTGCTTTATATACCCCACATGGCCGCAGTGCCACACAGTGCATAAAATAGGAAACGCACTCCATCGGTTGCATTTGGCTTCTACAATAGGGAAGAAGGCTACTGTAGAGGGAGCTCTCGTCTCACTGCTCAACTGTTTTCTTGAATGCAAGTATCATCTCTACATTGTGCAGATTTAAACTGGAAAAGATCAGTCAGAATTGTCCTGTGAGAAATTGTGCATCAATGAGTTCCGTGTTTCTAGACCTAGAGCAGGTGTGACTCACAAACTTTAAAACTTTCAATTACTTCCAGTCCTCTTAAGAGTGTGCTCTTAAATACTAGTCCACTGTGTCATCCCAATGAATATTGAATGTTCTAAAATAAAAATGTCAAACATTGTTAAAAATGTTAACATTGCAGTCTACGGAACTTCAAAATTTGTTCCTCAATATCTCGGTTGATTATTGACCGATGTTCATGGAATTTGACAGTCATGTGATACCAGTCACAAACATAATATTCAGTTTGTCAGAGCAGTAGAACATATTTATCACAGATTTCAAAACATTTAGCCTGTAGCGTTTTATTAAAGCCTCCTTCTCTAGTGTTACGTCCACGAAGTGGAACAATAACAGAACAAACAGGAGACAACCAAATGATTCGACAAAGACACCGTGATCACGGAAGGTTGACAACTACTCTACTCTTTACAATTTGTTTCTGTATCTGCAGTTCACTCAGTCAAAACCAAGCTTCTTCATTTTTATTGAAGACATTATGGCATTTTGTTCGTTTAATGACTATTGTTGCACTCCGAACCGTCTGACCGTCTTTTAAGACAGTCAGAGGGGAAGTTAGTCTCTGTTCCCGTTTCTAATCCCACTGAGCACACACCGCTGTGCTGATGTCGTTTACTGTCACTGCATTTCTGCAGTAAAAACAACGTGACAGGAAACCAGCCTCAGGCAGAAATACTGTTACTCCACCTCCAGTCGAGCACACAATACAGTCTGAAGCGATAACAATCTAATTTACAGGCAACTGCAGAGTAGGAATGAAACATGACCTGCTGTTGAGAAACCACTTTAGCTTCCTGTCATGTGAATCTTTGCTTACTGTATGAATCAACCTTCTTATCGCCGTGTTGATTCCGATCAATATGTCTTCACATTCCTCATGAGTTTGTCATCAGGATAGTTTAGATACAGTCATTCATGTTAAACAATCCTGAAGTGTTTTACAAGTGTGAACATTCAGACATCAGATGGATGTCAGTGGGTCTTTCCCCGACTAGCTAGAAACAGCATCACAACCCACCTCTTTATTCTCTATTGATCCCCTGGGATGCGTCGATCAGTGCAGATTGTCATGGGATGACAGCCCATGAATAGGAAGTTCAGTCTGTTGTAGGATTATTAGCAGTATTCCTCATCATGCTTGGAACATCCTACATTCCAAACCTTTAAAGATGTATTTGAAGAGTTTGGTTTCGTGTTCACCAATGCATCCTCATGGTAGTGTGGTTAGCAGGAGCTAACGTAGCATTGCCAGTTTCTCCCTTGTGTGGGTCTCAAGCCCGGATAAATGCAGAGAGTTGCGTCAGGAATGGCTTCCGGCGTAAAAATTAGCCACCAAAAATTATGCAAATCAATGTAAATACAGGGTGATGTGGAGAACATTGATTTGCTGTGGGGACCCCTCACGGGACAAGCCGAAAGTATAGTAGTAGCAGCAGTAGGAGTTGCTTTCGTGTTCAGCCTGAAGGAGAGTATACATTTTTGTTAAACTGTTCTTCCTGTCATTTTATGTTCAGCCACACAAATAAAGAGATATTTCCACATTCTCATTTATTAGAGGTGGAAAAACAGTAAAAACAAAATATCTATATTCCTGCACAGAAAGCTAACTAATGTACACAAAAGTGTCTACACACCAAACCAACCGACAAGCTGCAAGAAAGCTGCTGGTTTCATTCAGAGGCTCTCACAACACACACACACACACAAAATTCAGCTTCAGCTGTTTTATGGGCAATGGATCTTACTGACAAACCGTCTGTAATTTCAACTGGTGAATTAATAATAATAATTGTATATTGAGGGGAAGTCAAAATTCTAAATGAATGTCATGCTTGAAAAAGACAGTAAATGCCAAGAAGCAACAATGTGGAATATCCAAACAAGTCACTTTATATATTTTAGAGGAACAGCCATCATAAAACCCAAAGTATTTCACCATCCTGTAAAATTACAAGCGGTTAAAATGAAATTGACCATAGAGGAAGAGGAAACAAAAAGAGGTAAAGTAAGATGGTGGATAGAAACAGGCACATCAAGTTAAGACGCTGAGATAACAAAGTTCAGGCCTCATTTACTCCAACATCTAACTCTGCTGTCGCTTAGCAGGAACTTTAAATTTACCTTACTGCAGCACAGAACTGAATTAGGAAGCAGCAGAGGTGTTAGATAGACACCAGGATTTGTGAAGCATGAACTTGACCTGCAGGTCTCGTGACCCTCGATCTGCATGCAAGCCAACCAAGCGATCCACATATCAACGCTTCTCTGTTAAACCCTGAGACAAGAACTTCACAACGCCCTGATGTTGCAAGGTTAGTTGTGACATGTGCTGCATGTGCTAACATGGCTGCAGATCAGAAGCTCAGAAGGAGGGGCTCCAGCTGAGTGTGCTGATGGAGATAAGGGTCTGACAGGTGCTTGAAGAGAGCCACACTGTCTCCATCAAGCTAAAGTGGAGCATGCCAAGTGCAAAGCCACACACCATATCAGTTAGGTGGTGCTTCCCCAACAGCACCCGTGATAGTCCCACCAGGAAGGCCCACAGCACCAGCAGGATGCGAAGCGGCACGGCCAGGACCAGGTGGGACAGAAGGAACTTGGACACCATGGCGGCTCGGCTGGCGTGAGCAGCAGGGAAGGAGTAAACGTCCATGGCGATGCAGTCCAGGAGGCCTGGAGTCATCTCCCAGGGGCCTCTGCGCTTCACCAGCCTCTGGACCCCAGCGACCGTCATGATGTCCAGGAGGAGGGCTGCAGATGAAGAAGAGTCCCGTTAGGAAGCAGACAGACAGACAGACAGCAGCTCAGCGCTAATGCTGCCCTCCTTCTGGCTCCTGTCCTGTCAGAGGGGGGAGGGGGGGGGGGGGGGAATCCCAGATAAATTCATTTGATCGGCTCTTCTTCTTCGACTCATGCAGGAGACAGACGGAGAGCGCTCACACACACACACACACACACACTCATGGCGCGATGATCCGCAAATAGACTCAGGACGGAATAAAAATACTTTGAATCCTCCATCCATCCATCTTCAAACCGCTTTCCAGGGTCGGGTCGCGGGTGGGGGGGGCAGCCTAACAGGAGGGCAGGAACGGAGACCTCTGTCTCCATCTCTGTCTGTCTCTGTCTGTCTGTCTCTCTCTGTCTGTCTGTCTGTCTGTCTCTGTCTGTCTCTGTCTGTCTCTGTGTATCTCTGTCTGTCTGTCTGTCTGTCTCTGTGTATCTCTGTCTGTCTGTCTGTCTGTCTCTGTCTGTCTCTGTGTATCTCTGTTTGTCTGTCTCCATAAAGCGTCTCGTTCAAAGTGTTTACCACTAACTAAAATATTTTTGCCCATTTTCACCGGAATATTTCCACCAAAAATTAACTTTATGCAGGGAAAATGCCGTAGAGCGTGGACGGGTAGAACGCAGACAGAGGGACGCACGTACGCATGTGCACATTCGCCCCTCCTGACGTCAGAAGGGGAGAGATTTCTTCCAGACGTGTTTCAGGGGGTGATTACAGACCTATCAAACTACCAAGGACTGACTGGATGGTTTATTTACCTGTGTTTGGTTGATAAGGACCCAAAATCACCAGAATAGTGGAGAAACATGGGGAACGAGAGTTTTTCCTAATATGGGTTAGGGTTAGGGTTAGGGTTAGGGTTAAGGGTCAAGATGTTTGAACGTTTAACCACTTTTATAACATAGGCGTTAACCACACTTCTACAATCTCTGTGTTTAAACTCAACAGTTGAAGCATGACTCCTGACTGGTGTGGAGAACATTCCAACTGAGAGCCGGCCGGCCCCCTGGCCCCCCGCCGCGGTGCCGGTGCCGAGTGTGGTGTGACATTTACCGAGCAGCAGGTTGACCAGGACCTCCTGCCCAGCCAGAGTGTTGCTCCTCGTGAGACACACGATGGTACCGATGATCCACGTGATGCCGTGTCCTGTCAGGGCTAACAGAGAGACTATGGAGCGGCACCCCCCCCAAGAGGACGATGTGTAGCTGCACACCCCCATGCGCTTGGATAGACAGATGTCAATGGCGAGTAGGGAGTTGATGGCGATTCCCTTGAAGGAGGGGTTGAGCTGCATGCAGTCCTCCTCCGGCATCTTAGCGGACTCTCTCCGGTCCTTGCTGCCGCTGTCGGGGGCTTCTTCGCTCGGCTGGCTTGTTTGGTGCTTTGTCTGCCCGGCTCGCCTCGCACTGCCTCGGCTCTCGGGGGGGCCGCTCCCGCTGGTGCTGCGGAGGGACTGGTTCAGAGACATGAACTCAGGTCTGCTCAGGACGCTGGTTCTCTCCCGGGCCCTGGATCTTGCATTTTGACTCGACGGCATGTCCGAACAGGGAAAGTTCTCCTCTGTGGGCGCAAAAAAACGATCGTCAATCTCCACAAGATAATTCAAGTGTCCCAGGATAAGGCCGAGCACCGGTCCTCCCCCCCTCTGTGGCCTTAATAGATATATTTAGACCCGCTGGAATGTGCGATGGCCATGCTGCAGCAGCGCCCGGGCGGGACGGGAGCGTGCGCGACGACTGGCACTTGTCTCGGCCAATCAACCGGAACGAGATTTTGAGCAGGGAGATCAAATGACTCCATGGGCAACACGCTGCGTGGAGCGTGGAAGAAAAGAGCCGCTGCTGTCCCCTTACCAGCCGGAGGATGACGCACCGTCTCACCTTCGAAACGCCTCCGGTCACCGAGGTGGGGGCGGGGGGGGGGGGGCAGTAGTTTACAGCAAAATAGTCCAGGTCCAGCCAACAACGTAAACAAAGGCTGACCACCACGCAGTCCAGGAGGGTTAGCGTCTGGAGCTTCCGGATTTGACGGGCTTTACGCACAGACTCGATTCAACATCCGGTTTGCGCATTGTTCGGTAGCGGAGTTCTCCATGGTGCTTAAACAGACCGCAGCCGGGGGGGGGGGGGGGTAGTGAAGAACGTTTCATGATTGATCACTGCACATACGGTTTTTTATTTTTTCCTACTTTTGATGACTCGTCCAGAACATGACGTCATTCTATGTTGATTAATTTCAACATAATTCCAGGTTGTCTTTCACATATTTTCTAGCAGCTCAGTCCAACCAAGTCGCTCTGCCTACATTTCCCAGCATGCCTGCAGCCTGGAGCGGAAGTGCCGTATCCCAGAGACATATAAAGCTGCTTGCATGCAGACCAGTGCGCGCGCAGCGGGGTGAACCTGCCGTGGCTGCGATGGGACGAGCACGCATGACAGGTCGCGCACGAATTACACACGGGACTCCAAGCATTGGCTCGGCGGAACCGTGTAACATCTGGCGCGCGCACTCCGTTTTTCTATCGAAACGATGGATCCGGTCAAATGGGTGCTGAAGTTGACCCGGCGGCGCGGCGCGGCGCGTCGCTTCCAGCTGAACTCAGCCAGTGTGGAGACGCTGCGTCTCCGCGCGACTAATAACGGAAAAGCGAGGACCTGAGCCGCTGTCCACCGAATGTCCCTGGATTCCGTCCGGCTGAAGACACTCGAGACTTTCCAGTGGATTGTTTTAGAGGTAGATCTCGTTTTTCATGCTGTTTTTGTCGGCTAAAAATATGGTTCATGCAACTCCTCTCCACGCGCGCTCCCGCACATGTGTAGAAACGCGCAGTCTCAGGCACCTATAAATGAGGTTATTGCGGATTAACTGGGCACAGTGCGAGCTGCCTGCATTTTAATATCGGGATTATTTTTATACATTCGGATTCTGGCCACCAGTTTGACGCAGATCTTTGTGAACAACTTCCAGGGATTGTCTGATCGTCACATGAACAACCACAAAGAGAATATGACGCCGAACTGGACCGTTAGTTCTTATTCAGTAGCTCATCATGAATTTGAACCTTTTACGCACGCCTTTCCAGTGGATGCACGTTGTCAGAAAATATTTGATGACATATCTCGGGGACTGACTCAGTGCACGGATAAAGAAGTTGCGCTTGTGTGGTGAATTTGCCTCTAAGCACAGAAACGCAAGAAGAAATGATTTCGCTTCTTCTTCTCTGAAATTAGTTTCGGGTCAGAGAATGATTTTTCACGAAGCAGTTCTATAAATAAACTATTTTTACTTTGATGAAATCTTTTTGTGGAGAACATGATGTGGCCCAAACGGTGGTGATCGCTCTTGCTTTTTGCATGCGTCTGTCCTCTGCTCCAGACGTCTGGACGTCGTCGTGGATTGTGTTGCTCTTTAACGCAATGGGCTGCGTCCACAGTATCAGGTGTAAACCCAAGAGTTTCCGAGACAGTATCATCGTCCTGGAGGTGAACAGTTCCATCGAGCCGAACCCCACCAGCATCGACGAGTCATCCAGTGTCGTTCTGCGCTACCGGACGCCGCACTTCCGAGCTTGTGCGCGTGTCTTGGTGCCGCCAGTAGCCGGTAGAGAGATGTGGACCATCGGTTGGATTCAAGCTTGTAACCACATGGAGTTCTACAACACATATGGAAACAAAGGAATGTGAGTATCTTCATCAGACATTATTACGCGCGGAGCTCGAATGAGGAATATCACCATCTATACTGATCAATGAAATAAAGTATGATTCCGTTTTGCTATTAATATATGAAAAATGATTATTAAATCACATTGTCAATCAACAAGTGCATTAATGGGATGATTATTGGTCTTGTTCACAGGAACAATGGATAAATACCTTTTTATATACAGTATGTAATTCTGAAACTGAATCTCATTTAAAAAAAACGTTCACCCAAAATAGACAATAATAAAAAGAGAGAAAGTCTTTTCAGTGTGGCTGAACCTGAATGACGTCACAACAGACGTCAGCATAAAAGTCTTTACTTTTAGGTCCAGCAGCTAAAACTCACTTCTGTCCCTTTAACCCCCCTCCCAGTCCCCTCCCAGACACTCCCACCCCCGTGTGTGTGTGTGTGTGTGTGTGTGTGTGTGTGTGTGTGTGTGATTAAAGTTAAAAAGGTGCTGCAGATGTGAGGCTACTATCAGGTGAAATGGGTCAGAGTTTTCAAACATTCTAATAAATAAAAGATGTGATCTGAAATAACACCAGCACGCAGATGAAAGCAGACAACACAAAGATCACAAGCCACACACACACACACACACACACACACACGTAGCACTATATATAGGGGTGTTGGAATACACCCCCGCCTCTGCAGCAGAGCAGAGCACAGAACATTTCATTCATCATGTTAAAGTCATAGAACTGAAGAACTGATTGTGATGTTCCATTTTAAAAGTGTCTCCTGGGATGCAGGAAGTGACATCACCACCGACATTTTCGTGCTAACAGTTCCGTTGATGATGGCTTGTGATTGGTCAGAACCACAGAGGACCGTTTTTCTGTGGCTTTCCATGATGTGCTTTAGATTGTGGAGACAATCTACACCTTTCCTCCCGTCTCATGTCTGAATTGAGCAGTATTTGTGTTTTTTTAAACAGCTATGACACACGGGTGTGCCAATATACATAGCATGTTTTGTAATTGTATGAGGCTTCTTGTGTTGTCCTAAAAATGTAAAAGTGCTAAACTTCGGTGAGCCTTGCACTACATATCGCAAACATGTGGTGTCACAAACAGGAAGTTGTGTTTCTGCACATTTTCTCCACTCATGAAAGCTTATCGGTGTTGAGACTCCTCCACAGTGTCCCTGCTTGCAGACCAGCCCCCCAGCTTTCATCTCCTGCTGCAATGACATCCTGCTCTTCATGTTATCATAAAATCGATCACTGTGCAAGACTCAGTTTGCCTGTTAAACAAACTCAGTCGAAACAACCTGAGAAGATTGAGTTTAAGAATAAAAATCTATCTATATGCGCACACACAACAGGCTGTTATGATGCCCAACATGCTCATCTCACCCCAGGGTGAATCCATCCAGTCTGTCCTGCTGCAGACAGGAAGTCAATGCACCGACGGACTCTCTCTTAACTCGTTCAGCCGTTGTTTACAGACAAATTCCTGGTGGGGCTGTTCCACTCATGCAGGAGCTATTTGAAAATGCACACCTTTCACAGTCATTTTTAAAATGGTCGCGCTGTTATTGTTTGAGCTAGTTTCATTTTCTCAGAACCAACAAACGGTGAAAAACCTGCCCCCCAAGACGAGTAAAATAGACAGCAGTTATTCTGTTTCGGTCACTTCTGCGTTTCATCCATGAATCTTCATTTGTGCCTCTTCTGAATGTCCAGGTCCAGCTGGGAGCTCCCCGACCTGCGTGATAGAACGATCCAGGCCATCAGTGACTCAGACGGAGTCAACTACCCATGGTACGGCAACACCACAGAGACCTGCACTGTTATAGGCCCCACCAAGAAGGACAGCAAATTCACTATTAGCATGAATGACAACTTCTACCCCAGCGTCACCTGGGGCGTACCAGTTAGCGACAGCAACGTGCCTCAGCTCAGCAGCATCCGGCGCGACCAGAGCTTCACCACCTGGCTGGTGGCCATAAACCAGGCCTCCTCAGAGACACTCGTCCTACAGACAATCCAATGGAGGATGAGGCTACATATTCAAGTGGACCCAGAGAAGCCTCTCGGACACAGGGCCGTCCTGAACGAGCCCCTTGTCCAAGAACAGCCCCACATCCTGGGCAAGAATGAACCCATCCCCACTAATGCCATGGTTAAGCCCAACGCCAATGATGCCCAAGTGCTGATCTGGCGGCCAAAGAACGGCGACCCTATAATGGTCATCCCACCCAAATTCTGACCTTTCTTGAATGGACTGGCCTTGAAAACCTTGACAATACCATCTCTTGTTTATTCTCTGTTTCTGCCCACCGCCAGCTGGAACTTCTTTTACATTTTACCTTTCTTTTCTCTCTTCTGCTTAAAGAGAGAAAAGAGGCCGAGGCGAGTGAAACCAGCGACACGAACGAGCAGCTCTTCCTTTACATTAAACAATTGAAAATATGCAAATGACCCTATCAAACACTTTAAACTGGAATGAACCAAGCGCAACCATTCTACCTTCAAACCGGGACACACTGTGCTGAAAGAATTCGTCCCCAAAGAGGAGGAACCAGGATTAGTTTTTTTTTAAATGTTGATTTTATATGTTGGTTGTGTGGGCCATGTGATGAGGCTTTGACTATGGGTGGATTGAAGTATTTAAATGATCCCTTATGTTCACATGGTATCAACATTGGTCCACAGCATTGCAGAGAAAGAGTTTTTATTATGGGCTGGGACAGAGTGCATCTGGTGACGTATTGGATTTTAGTACTATTTTAAAAACATGCAAGACATTTAGTCCATGCTGCCTTAAGTTTACATCACTTTCCATTGCAAACGTTTGAGCCTTAAACAAATTGCAATGAAGTGTTTTGCTCTGATTCTTCCAGACTGGTGGCACTGGCGTGCTTGGGTTTAGGATAGGGTCGATACCACAGAAGAAGACCCAGGCCTCAAGCTTCGTTTGCCCAGTCTTATTGACCTGTGGGTACAACCAGCATTATGCGACACAAATGTTGCTCTGGTGTCTAAACAGAACATCAGCAAAGGCCAACCTGTCATTAGCGCTAGCACAATAATGTGCAATAACAACACACAGGAAGCCAGTTCAAGTCTGAAGTTGGCCGGCTCAAGCAGCATCAGAAAACAACCTTCTGATTTTCATCCATCCTGTCTTACCTTCTCTTTCTTGCCGCAGTGAATAAACATGTTGTTTGCACTGAATAATCAATACTTTGATCAATATGACTTCACATAAAGGATAAACAACTTGAACCTCACTAAGATGCAGACTCTTTCCTTAAACGCAGAAACCCCTTTCTTCCTCCCTGTGGTTATCAGTTCTTCTAGCTGCTGCTAAACCCAGACTCACTGTGGCTGAAGCTCCGTTTCTTTGCATACATTTGATCTTCTCATTAGTTGTGTATGAGATCAGAAGATCAGGTACTGTAGCTACAGGCGCTGCATCTCATTGGTTAATGCAGTCCAATCAGAAAACGTCAGGCTGAACAGAGCTCCAACAACATGTTTAGTATAGTATAGTATATAGAGGGTATATAATGAGTAGTATGCACTGGATATACACGATAACAGTATGTACTGGGTATGTAGGTTGGCGCTGGAGGGCATCTGAAGTATGCAGGATTTGTTACAGACTACTATAAATGGATCCCAAAAGCAGAGAGACCAGAAATAAAGTTGCTCGTTTACTCAAGATAGATCACAGCCCGGCAAACTAAAAGAGGGTCGGCTGGAGCCCACTAGGAACAACAAACCAAAAGACACGCCTGGAGAAGAAACACACTCTCAGAAATAAGGCAAGTGAGTCCAACAAAAGGTTCCAGCCACAGGGAAATATTTGAATTAACGAATAGGCTACCAAAACGATAAACACAAACTCAGGAGGGTATGGGAAGACTAAGAGCATGAGCTGTCCTGAACGGGCAGGGAAATAAGCTAAGGTAGCAAACTCAGAAACACTGCCCGGACTAAAATACACTGAACTACCTCAGGTTGTTCCAAAACAGGTGAGGCGACGTGAATCAGCATGACAAATAATCTGACAAGGCATGTAGAGGAAGCAGGGATTAAAAGTGTAGGGACTAACCCTAAAGTGTGCTTGGCTGTTGTACCCTGCTTTTTTTTGTTTATTTCATTTTCTAACCGCTTATTCCGCTATCGGGTCGCGGGCCAAGCTGGAGCCAATCCCAGCAGTCAATGGGATTGGCTGGCAACACAGAGACAGACAACCACACACACACTCACACTCACACTCACACCTACGGGCAATTTAGTGTCACCAATCAGCCTAGGCAGCATGTCTTTGGTGGTGGGAGGAAGCCGGAGAACCCGGAGAGAACCCACGCAGACACGGGGAGAACATGCAAACTCCTCACAGAATGGCCACAAGTCGGAGACGAACCCGCGACCATCTCGCTGCGAGGCAACAGCGCTTACCACTGCGCCACCAAGCCGCCTCTTTTCTGTCCTGTTTTACTCTTAATTTTGTTAGTTCTGTGTTAAAAAACATGCATAGACTGCTTTTTTTAAATTTTCCTTCCTTTACATGTTTTTATAAATGTCTGTGTTGAAAGCCCATCTATGGAAAAGTGCTGCGAATTAGCTTCAGCTATAAGCGCTATACGCGACCATCGGATACCCGTGCTACATGTGTCTATGTTTAGTATTCGTCCATATTCAAATAAACCAGGATGATGATGTGTGTCTGGGGTGGCCACAGCCAATCCGTGAACTGCAGCAATCAGCACTGAAACCAAAAAGAAAACTGATGGCTCCCACCCCAACGTGAACCGGCTTCCCTTCTGCGGTGGAGTTCCTGGTCCTGGAAGTGGGTATGAATTCCTGAGTCAGAGGAGCGGTGGTCACCTCGCTATTTATGTTGAGAAAAAGAAACCTCACCAGCTCTGGTGATGAGGTTTACAGTATATTTACTATATACTTATTATATATTGAGCCTCATGGGTAGTAGGGTAGTGCAGTTAGCAGGAGCTAACGTAGCCTATTATTTTGGGTTTACTGTGTTTGTCAGAGGAGCTGATGCACATCATTGTAACGTATTGCGTTATGACGCGCGAGTTGAGTGCGCGCTTTGATGATGATGATGAATATATTTATTAGATAGAATGTTAGAGTACAAGTACAGTCACACAGTAGCATGTATTACAGTACAAGTACAGTCACACAGTAGCATGTATTACAGTACAAGTACAGTCAAACAGTAGCATGTATTACAGTACAAATAACGTCAAACATCCTGTCTAAGAGGAGCATTTCAAAAAAGCCCTTGCGGGCTTGTTTCCGTTGAAAGTCCTTCGTACATAAATCATCCACAAAAAACAATACAAATTAAAGCCGCAAGCGGCGTTGTAGGCCCTCGCCGGCCGACAGGCCGTTGAGCTGACCCGCCGACGCACGCCGCTTTTGTCCTGAGTGCTTCGCAAGTGTTTCGATTTTAGCTGCATTGGTAGCTCACAGTTTAGTCAAATCGTTATTTGGATTATATGGCCATCTGCCATCAGGAGTTTCAATCCAATATGGCCGCCTTCCTGTGTGTCTGGGGGCGTGGCCATAATACTTTTTTTTTTTGCCCTGACTTGACGCATGTCTGTACCGAATTTCGTGGCTTTCCGACAAAGTTGGCATCGGACCCCTCACCATAGGCGGGGTTGCCATCGCCACGGCAACACCGTAAAAACAACAACATGGTTACGGCTGTGTTTTTTGATCGGGACCACATGAGGGACTTTTCTTGTAAGTTTCAATCATTTCTGGCAAAGTATTTTTTTAATTCCCATTCAATTTTTGTTATCGTTCTCTAGGGGGCGCTGTAAGGCTGATTGTCAAAGTTTCACTTTTAAAATGTCCAGGTAGGAAGGGTCAATAAGTGTTTAAAATTTGGTTTGGATTGGAGTGTGTCTGTGTGCAAACGCTGACTCAGCAGTTTTTAAAATTCAATCCAATATGGCCGCCTTCCTGTGTGTTTGGGGGCGTGGCCATAATATTTTTTTTTTTTTGCCCTGACTTGACGCATGTGTGTACCAAATTTCGTGGCTGTCTGACAAAGTTGGCGCCGGACCCCCCATAGGCACAATGCATTGTGATTTTTGTAGGTGGCGCTAGCGCGCCACTTTTTCATTCCCAATTTTGAAACACATAAAATAATTAATTTTTCGCCGGTTCTGAGCTTGGTTCAAAGTTTGGTGAGTTTTCGAGCATGTTCAGGGGGTCAAATTGCCGTTTAAACAGCAGAACAAAGAAAAAGAAAAAGAAAAAGAAGAATAAAGAATTTTTGCAAAAACAATATAACTTTTTTTCTGAGTGTGCGATTTCTACACAAAATACATTTTCGGAATGGTCTCGACGAGGGCTACGCGTCTGTGGGGGCACACAAACACGAGTTGACGAGCTTCGCTCGTCAACTCGTGTTTGTGTGTGTGTGTGTGTGTCAGCGTGTCTGTGTTGTTTAGTGTCGGGGTGTGTGTGTGTGTGCTGTTGAGTGTCGTGGGTGTGGGCGTGGGTGTGTTGGTCGCCCGATGGTTGACTCGCTGCGCTCGTCAACCATCGGAAGACAGTTACAAACACATTTGACTCGCTGCGCTCGTCAACTGTGTTTGTCGATGTCTGTGTGTGTGCGTGTGTGTTGTTGAGTGTCGGTGTGTGTGTGTGTGTGCTGTTGAGTGTCGGTGTGTGTGTGCGTGAGTGTGTTGGATGCCGAGGGTTGACGAGCTGCGCTCGTCAACTTTGTCGAGGGTTGACGAGCTGCGCTCGTCAACTTGTCGTCTTCTGCGTTGCAAAAGCAATAGCCCCTTACGCCTAGAATAGGCGCTCGGGCCTAATTAAAGCCGCAAGAGGCGTTGTAGGCCCTCGCCGGCCGACAGGCCGTTGAGCTGACCCGCCGACGCACGCCGCTTTTGTCCTGAGTGCTTCGCAAGTGTTTAGATTTGAGCTGCATGAGTCGCTCACAGTTTAGTCAAATCGGTATTTGGATTATATGGCATTCTGCCATCAGGAGTTTTTAAGTTTCAATCCAATATGGCCGCCTTCCTGTGTGTCTGGGGGCGTGGCCATAATACATTTTTTTTTTGCCCTGACATGACGCATGTCTGTACCGAATTTCGTGGCTGTCCGACAAAGTTGGCGTCGGACCCCTCACCATAGGAGGGGTTGCCATCGCCACGGCAACACCGTAAAAACAACAACAAGGTTACGATTGTGTTTTTTGATCGGGACCACATGAGGGACTTTTCTGGTAAGTTTCAATCATTTCTGGCAAAGTATTTTTTTAATTCCCATTCAATTTTTGTTATTGTTCTCTAGGGGGCGCTGTAAGGCTGATTGTCAAAGTGTCCCTTTTAAAGTGTCCAGGTAGGAAGGGTCAATAAGTGTTTAAAATTTGGTTTGGATTGGAGTGTGTGTGTGTGCAAACGCTGACTCTGCAGTTTTTAAAATTATATCCAATATGGCCGCCTTCCTGTGTGTCTGGGGGCGTGGCCATAATACTTTTTTTTTTTTGCCCTAACTTGACGCATGTGTGTACCGAATTTCGTGGCTGTCCGACAAAGTTGGCGTCGGACCCCCCATAGGCACAATGCATTGTGATTTTTGTAGGTGGCGCTAGCGCGCCACTTTTTCATGCCCAATTTTAAAACACATAAAATAATTAATTTTTCGCCGGTTCTGAGCTTGGTTCAAAGTTTGGTGAGTTTTCGAGCACGTTCAGGGGGTCAAATTGCCGTTTAAACAGCAGAATAAAGAATAAAGAATAAAGAATAAAGAATAAAGAAGAATTAAAGCCGCAAGCGGCGTTGTAGGCCCTCGCCGGCCGACAGGTCGTTGAGCTGACCCGCCGACGCGCGCCGCTTTTGTCCTGAGTGCTTCGCAAGTGTTTAGATTTTAGCTGCATTAGTAGCTCACAGTTTAGTCAAATCGTTATTTGGATTATATGGCCATCTGCCGTCAGGAGTTTCAATCCAATATGGCCGCCTTCCTGTGTGTCTGGGGGCGTGGCCATAATTTTTTTTTTTTTTGCCCTGACTTGACGCATGTCTGTACCGAATTTCGTGGCTGTCCGACAAAGTTGGCGTCGGACCCCTCCCCATAGGAGGGGTTGCCATTGCCATGGCAACAGCGTAAAAACAACAACGTGGTTACGATTGTGTTTTTTGATCGGGACCACGTGAGGGACTTTTCTGGTAAGTTTCAATCATTTCTGGTAAAGTATTTTTTAAATTCCCATTCAATTTTTGTTATCGTTCTCTAGGGGGCGCTGTAAGGCTGATTGTCAAAGTTTCCCTTTTAAAGTGTCCAGGTAGGAAGGGTCAATAAGTGTTTAAAATTTGGTTTGGATTGGAGTGTGTGTGTGTGCAAACGCTGACTCAGCAGTTTTTAAAATTATATCCAATATGGCCGCCTTCCTGTGTGTTTGGGGGCGTGGCCATAATTTTTTTTTTTTTTTGCCCTGACTTGACGCATGTGTGTACCGAATTTCGTGGCTGTCCGACAAAGTTGGCGTCGGACCCCCCATAGGCACAATGCATTGTGATTTTTGTAGGTGGCGCTAGCGCGCCACTTTTTCATTCCCAATTTTGAAACACATAAAATAATTAATTTTTCGCCGGTTCTGAGCTTGGTTCAAAGTTTGGTGAGTTTTCGAGCATGTTCAGGGGGTCAAATTGCCGTTTAAACAGCAGAACAAAGAAGAAAAATAAAGAATAAAGAAGAATAAAGAATTTTTGCAAAAACAATATAACTTTTTTTCTGAGTGTGCGATTTCTACACAAAATACATTTTCGGAATGGTCTCGACGAGGGCTACGCGTCTGTGGGGGCACACAAACACGAGTTGACGAGCTTCGCTCGTCAACTCGTGTTTGTGTGTGTGTGTGTCTGTGTTGTTTAGTGTCGATGTGTGTGTGTGTGTGCTGTTGAGTGTCGTGGGTGTGGGCGTGGGTGTGTTGGTCGCCCGATGGTTGACTCGCTGCGCTCGTCAACCATCGGAAGACAGTTACAAACACGAGTTGACTCGCTGCGCTCGTCAACTCGTGTTTGTGGATCTCTGTGTGTGTGCATTTGTGTTGTTTAGTGTCGGTGTGTGTGTGTGTGCTGTTGAGTGTCGTGGGTGTGGGCGTGGGTGTGTTGGTCGCCCGATGGTTGACTCGCTGCGCTCGTCAACCATCGGAAGACAGTTACAAACACAGTTGACTCGCTGCGCTCGTCAACTGTGTTTGTCGATGTCTGTGTGTGTGCGTGTGTGTTGTTGAGTGTCGGTGTGTGTGTGTGTGTGCTGTTGAGTGTCGGTGTGTGTGTGCGTGAGTGTGTTGGATGCCGAGGGTTGACGAGCTGCGCTCGTCAACTTTGTCGAGGGTTGACGAGCTGCGCTCGTCAACTTGTCGTCTTCTGCGTTGCAAAAGCAATAGCCCCTTACGCCTAGTATAGGCGCTCGGGCCTAATAAAGAATTTTTGCAAAAACAATATAACTTTTTTTCTGAGTGTGTGATTTCTACACAAAATACATTTTCGGAATGGTCTCGACGAGGGCTACGCGTCTGTGGGGGCACACAAACACGAGTTGACGAGCTTCGCTCGTCAACTCGTGTTTGTGTGTTTGTGTGTGTGTGTGTGTGTGTGTGTTGTTTAGTGTCGGGGTGTGTGTGTGTGTGCTGTTGAGTGTCGTGGGTGTGGGCGTGGGTGTGTTGGTCGCCCGATGGTTGACTCGCTGCGCTCGTCAACCATCGGAAGACAGTTACAAACACAGTTGACTCGCTGCGCTCGTCAACTGTGTTTGTCGATGTCTGTGTGTGTGCGTGTGTGTTGTTGAGTGTCGGTGTGTGTGTGTGTGCTGTTGAGTGTCGGTGTGTGTGTGCGTGAGTGTGTTGGATGCCGAGGGTTGACGAGCTGCGCTCGTCAACTTTGTCGAGGGTTGACGAGCTGCGCTCGTCAACTTTGTCGAGAGTTGACGAGCTGCGCTCGTCAACTTGTCGTCTTCTGCGTTGCAAAAGCAATAGCCCCTTACGCCTAGAATAGGCGCTCGGGCCTAATAACAATACAAATAAAAATAAATCCAATATTAAATTACGCAATTGATGCAACGTAACATTAGAAAGACAAAAATAAAATGTTATTACACCGCCAGTGCAAACTAACAATTAATCTAAAATAAATTACACCACTGATGCGAGATGACAATAAATAACTTACATAAATTACAATAAATTACTAAAGCAATTAATACGTGCAACATAGGTGGACAAAAAAAAAGGAGGGGGGGTTTGACCCGGAGAGAGTCGTGATGGCTATCTCCGTTTGTGTCCCCCTGAAAGGTGTATTTTTAGGGCCTTTTTGAAGGAGGCCAAAGAGGTGCATGTTTTGAGGGCGGGAGTCAATCCGTTCCACCCTTGGGTGGCCGTATTGTAGAAAGATGATTTACCCATGTTAGTCCTATAGGAGGGGGTAATCAGGTTGTTGTTTGAGCTCCCTCTAGTGTTGTGGCTGTGGGTGTCACTAAATCTGTGGAGGTGTTCCGTCAGGTATGCAGGGATTGAGGGGACTGAGGGCAGAGCTGCATTGACTATTTTAAATGCCAATCCCATTTTGAGTTGTTTAACCCTATCTTCTACCCTGAGCCATTTTAGGCTAGCAAAATGTCCAGGAAGAAGGTGGGTCATGGGCCCCAGATTGAGGAGTAGCCGAATCAGTTTATTTTGGGAGGTTTGGAGCCTGGTTTTCAGGGACATTTTGATGTTTGAATACCAGGACGTGCTAGCATAGTCAAAGAGGGGCTGAACGAGGGCTTGAGCAAGCGTCCGGAGAGCACTTTTGTTGACAAAAGCAGACATTCTGCCCAAAAATCTTGTTCTCTGATTGACTTTTTTGATCACCTTAGTTGCCATACTATCGCCAGACAGGTATTTGTCAAGAACACAGCCCAAATAGGTAATCTCTTCTTTGCTGGAGATGACTGTATTATCGACTGTGACCTTGAAATCATTAACATTTATCTCACGCAGAGAGTGTTTAGACCCAAAAAGAATCGATTCGGTTTTACCAAGATGTAGTGACAGTTTGTTATCGGTAAGCCAAGTACGGATTCTGGTGAGCTCAGAGCTGAGAGCCTCCTCAACCTGCACTTTGTCCTCTCCCGAAATCAGGAGTGCTGAGTCATCAGCAAACAGGAACAATTTGCAGTTACAGGCAGCATTCATGTCGTTAATGTATAGGAGGAACAGTAACGGCCCCAGAATGCTGCCTTGAGGAACCCCGCAGCTTACCGGGAGGGACGAGGACAAGGTTCCGTTTATGTCTACCATTTGTTCTCGTCCCTCAAGGTACGATTTCATCCAGTTTGTTGATGTGCTATCAAAACCAATCGCCCCTAGTTTGTTCAATAGGATTGAATGGTTGACCGTGTCAAAGGCCTTCTGGAGGTCCAGCATGACCATGCCGCAATACTTGCCCGAGTCTACTTCACGCTTAATGTAGTCGGTCAGATATATGAGGCACGTGTCAGTGGAGTGGGATGTTCTGAAGCCTGATTGGAATTCAAAGAGCAGGCTATGCTCGGCGAGGTAGCGGTTGATTTGCTCCTGGATTATTCTCTCCATAACCTTTGAGATGGAACAAAGGATGGAAACAGGGCGGTAGTTGCCAGGTTCTAATTTGTTTCCTTTTTTATACAGAGGGATAACCCGCGCCGTCTTGAATTCCTGTGGGACGTGGCACTGATTGATGGATAAATTTATCAGATGGGTTACCACGGGGGCGATAGAGACAGCTGCGTCTCTGAGGAACCGGGTGGGTATGTTGTCAAGGCCTGTGGCCTTGTTAGGTTGAAGGGCAATTAGTTGTTTTAGCACATCAACGGTATTTACAGGTGTGAAAGAGAAAGTGTCCTTTTTGGCACCGAGCTTCTCATAGTGAGTTTGGATGTGGTCAGAACCGTACAGACCTGAATGCGGGGGGAGTTTGCTGACCAACAGGGTGGCAATAGTGGTGAAAAAGCTGTTAAAACAATTTGCTACCACCAACCTGTCGGTCTGGAGCGAACCACTTGAGTTAATGCAGATATTAATGCAGATATTACTGCCTTTCGCGCTGTTGTGTTTTGTCCCCGTGGAGTTGCCGCAGGGCAGAATAAATCAAGATGGCTCCCTGCTAAACACGGTGTCCTATGTCAAATACATTACAATCATAGCCCTGCATAACTGAGGTAGGGGGGGTTCTGCAGCATCAGGGTCAGGACCAGATGGATCACCGAGCCCCGAACATGCTGGGAGCTACATGATGAATATGTCATCAGAGGAGGAGCTGCCCAGAATGCTCACGTGGCGGGTGTGGGAACAAAACAGTGAATAATGGGGGTTGGGGGAAAGGCTTCGCTATTTTTAATCCGGCTATCTCACAGCTGTCGTCCTCTCAAGTGTTTGTGAGACTTTCCTGTTCCATCACAGAAACAGCTGCTGTTTGTGGAGGATGAGAACCTTTAACACTCGGACCCGCCCATCCGTCGATGTGTCCAACTGTCATTCCAAACCAGAGACGATCAAATCGATCTGGAGCTGATCACGTTGTCTCAATAACAACACTGAATACCCTCACAGCAGACACCAGCAGGACCAGTGGCCTTACTCTCCACATCTATCATGAAGTACGGGGAAATGTGGACTTGACCCTTTTAGCAGGCGGGGGCTTTATGAACCGGACATTCCTGTGCCACTTCAGTGACCCAGACTCTTCATCTTTGAGTGAGACGGGAGGAGATAAGGTAGACGGAGCAATGGTGATGTGCTCCACGAACCGGGATAGCAGTTGTGTGGAGGTTGCACCGAGGCCCTGACCCAAGGCACGGAGCCCCCAGCATTCCTCTGCTGCCCAGTTTAGCTCCGAGTCAATGTCGAGATGCAGCACGTGAAGCGGGTCACATTCATGTGTGACCCATTTAAGCACGACCTGGGTTTGCAGTTGTATATGCTTTGAAATTTAGAATCCACTTCCTCTAACCCTGACATTCAACGACCACCGGCCGGTGGCTTCGCCTGCAGTTGTAATGAAAATGTTTGAGACTGATCAGAAGCGAGCTTAGAGCAGACACAACAGGCGATGGATCCCCTTCAGCCTGCTCATCGGCCACGGTGCACCTCGTTTCTCCCCCCCTTTCATCCAAACATCTCTCTCCCCTTATCTGGGGCCGGGTCATGGAGGCAACAGTCCAAGTAGGAATTTCCAGCCTTACCTGTCCCCAGACACCTCCTCAAGCGCTACCGGGACAATCCTGAGGTGTTCCAAGACCAGCTAAGAGACTCTTTCCAGCGTGTCCGAGGTCTTCCAAGGCCTTCTCTTGGTGGGACATTCCCAGAACACCTCCCAGGTAGGCGTCCAGGGGGAATCCCAAATAGAGGCCCCAGCCACCTCAGCTGACGACTCCTGATGTGGAGGCGCGGCGGCTCTACACCGAGCGCCCAGCCACCCTGCAGCAGAAACTCGTTTGGACCGCTTGTACCCGGTATCTTGTCCTTTCGTCCATGATCATAGGCTCTCGGAGAGGAGGAACCTAGACTGACCGGTAATGAGAAGCATCCAGGTCGATCCGGTTATACTGTGGGCAAATATCACGAACACAACGGTTCAATAATAAGGAGAAAATGAAGCTCCCGTACAAAAATACCTGTACAGCTGATTGGTCGGGGAAGTTTTATTTGCCATTATTAAAAAAATATATACATAAACAGGGTTTGATGCAAAAACATTCGAAAAGAAAATCTCTTTAAATTTCATCGCATCCTGAATGGATGCACACGTTTCTAGAACACTCGGTTCAGATCCAGAATACTTTATCACGTCATTCTGGAACAAACTTTTTAAATGTTCCTTTGGGCCTGTTCGTAAACGCGCTTTAGTTTTCTATAGTCATGCTAGTTTTTACTTTAGTCTGAAATCATCATGCCTACCAGGGAATGAAATGCTGAAATCAGTTTGACAGTTTTAGTGTAAATCATGTCAATTGATTTACACTTTTCACTAGACGGCAGAAGAAGCAGGAACAGGTTCAGGTTGAGCTGCTTCCATGAAATCAGCTTCTCCAGCTAGAAAACGTTTGTGGACTTGATCTGGAGGAGGAAGTGACAAAATGAGAGGGAAATGTGATTTATAGCGTTACGGACTGGAACCAGAACCTCTGATTTACAGCCGTTTCTCTGAAGGCGATGACCAGCACACCTGCAAATCATCAAATATTAGTTTAGGTTAAACTTTATTGTCATTACACATGTACGAGGTAAAAAAATGTAGCATGATGACCGCCCATCAATTTAGTCTCAACCGGGGAGAATGCGGCTAAAAGGATACATTTGTGTGAATGTCGGCGGGGGCAGCCTCGCTCCGGTCAGTCTGCCCCGGGGCAGCCTCGCTCCGGTCAGTCTGCCCCGGGGCAGCTACGGCTACAATAGTAGCTTCACCACCACCAAGTATGGAGTGAATGAATAATACACAACGTAAAGCATCTCTGAGTGTCCAGAAAAGCGCTCTATGAGACCAACGCATTATCATAATAAAAAAACACAGAGAAAGCTAAGCTAAGCTAAGCTAAACCTGCTGGGAGGGGCCATGAGATGAGTCACAAAGGAGAGAAAGTAGGAGGGGCGATCAACAGGAACATCCAACAAGGACTGAAAATAATTTCATGGGTGGCTTTCCTCAGGTGTGTTCTGCACCTGATCTTTTCACACATGATTGATTGTGTTATTGATTTATTTGAGACAGAGACAGAAGCAGATCCTTGAATCTCAGTGTAATGATCAGTTGGGTACAGAACTCTGCTGCAGACATGTTGAACTTACTGATTAGCAGAACCGAAGGAGCTTCCAGAGAACACTGTGGAGGAGAATAAGAAGACCCGAGTGAAGAACAGAGAGCAATACCAGCAGCAGATGTCAGAGAGACAGACAGGTAGACAGACAGGTAAGTCTCTAGAGGCGCGGTGGACTGGTGAGCAGAGGGATAGGAAAGAAAGAGCACCCTCACCTCCTGCCTGGGGTTGCTGTCCAAAGCCCGAGAAGCTGTTAGGCTGACCCCCAAACCCAGAGCCCTGCTGAGCAAGGTTCCCGAACGACGGAGCGGTCTGATTGGCTAGACCACCAAAGGACGGGTGGCTCGGAGGCGAACCAAACCTGAAAAGTATACAGTGACAACACGAATCACAATTCAGCTCTATTGATATAGCGCCAGATCACAACAGAAAGTCATCCCAAGGAAACCTTGGACAGAACCTAGGCTCACGGTGGACGGCCATCTGTCTGACCGGCTGGGTCGAGAGAGAGAGAGAGAGAGAGAGAGAGAGAGAGTCAAAAGCAAGGAGATGGATAGGGAAGTGATAGAGAGACAGAACAAAATGTATGAAACTATTAATGCTAATGCTAGCAATATGGGTAATATGAAGCAGCCTCCAAGGCCTGCATTTACTGCTGCAAATAAACATCATGCATAAACTGGACCGGGCTTGGACAGAACCTCCTCTACCAGCCGTTTGTGTGTCACTCCAGGCTAGCAGCCTTTCAGCTTCCAGAGACCAGCTGTGTTTATGCCCCCAGACTAGGGATGTCCCGATCACGAGCCTGCGGATTCGATCAGGACTCGGATATGTATGGATCGTTATTGTCATTACTCTATCAGATCTGGAGTTACGCTGTGGAACAGAGTGAGACCTCTCTACTCTAGCAGAACGTCAGCGCGTGCTGCGTGACGTCACTTCCTGTGACGCTATTGGTTGAATGCTTCTAAACAGGAAGCAGCTTGAAGCTAGTCGGGCGAGGTTGTCTGCGCTGTGGAAGTATTCTAAGGTGGACGACAACAACCTGCCGATTACGCTGCTGTTCAGTTTACTGTAAATATTCATATTTACGTACTTTATTTTCTACTTGAATGTTCGAGCTACGCCACAGAAGAGTTAAATGTTGAAATAAGATGATAATATAAAACATGAGGGACATCCTGGATCCGTTTCTTCACTCGTCTTTATTTTTTTATGTATTAAAGAAGTATCGGATCGGGACTCGGTATTGGTTTAAAATCACATGACTCTGATCAGGACATCCATACCCCCACACAGAACCCACACAGAACTCTGCAGCAAACAGCTTCTCACCCAAAGCCGCCCATGTTGGAGGCCGTGGTTCCCTCGCCGAACACTTTCCCAGCAGAGGAAACCATGTTGCTGCTGAAGGAAGCACTTGAGCCAAATGACGCCGTCCCTCCAAATGCTTGAGTATTACCGAAGGAAGGCGGGCTCCCAAAAACCGGGGTACTGCCAAAACCACCTGGAGAGAGAGAGACAGACAGAAAAGCTGAGGGGGGCACGCGAGCGATTCAGCACCAGTAGGTAGGTGTCTCTGGACCAGGTCCAGCCCAGCCCACTTCAGTCCACATTCAGTGCAGACTGTGATGGTTTAGTGGTACTACTGTAAACACTGACAGCTTCAATGCATGGTTTATGAAGTCTATCACATAAATTGGTTTTCTGTTGAGCACAGTGACTCCAGTCACATGACCGTTTAAAATGAAAGTCCAGGACGACTGGAGGAACACCCGACACCCCCGAGGCAGCGGATGGAGGTGGGACTGAAATTACAGCCCTGGTTCCAACGTGCCAGTAATAATTGATTGAGCTAATGTAAGTGGGTAACCTTAACCCCGGTGTGAGAGAGCATCCAACAGAAGAGGAGAAAAGGGCCTTTACTAAACTAAATACAGAAGACTGGCTCACACCCCAAACACCAGGTCGTCTGTCAATTATTGTCGTCACAATTTGTAAATCCGAGTTCTGGCTCTCTGGATATTCGTCAGTTCCAACTTATTACAAGTTAACAGCTGTGAGACGACGCCTTCCAAAATAAAGGCCAAAATGAAGCGGGTTTAAAGCAGCGACAACAGAACGCAGAAAGGGAATTCTTCACGACGGAGTTTCGGATCAGCTCCTGCTGCTGCCGTTTATGCTTCCGACCCGACTGTCCCAGTTCTGATGCTTCAGCACTGCCGGGTGAAAAAGTGTGAGGAGAGCTGTGCCTGGTTTCGCTGGAGTGGAGAAGGAGCCAAATCCTTGGGATGCAACGCTTCCTGCACTGGTGCTGAAGGTCCCACTGGCTTTATGCTCGTCAAAGGTGGGCTGTCCAAAGCCAAAGTTCTTAGCACCGCTGCTCCCAAACAGACTGTTGGTACCTGGAGGGTTGACAGGCAGAGCAAGGTGTCGTTTCAATCACTAGAGTGGAGGCTTGTTTTTGTTTCAGCAGCCCTTTCATGCATTCTGCTTTAGCTTACCGGTCCCAGCGGGCTGGCCAAACCCTCCAGGAGTGGAAGTGGCACCAAATGGATTCTTATTAGCAGCACCTTCACTTGGTTTTCCTCCCAAGCCACTGAAAAACCCCCCACCACCTGTTGAGCTGGAAGTATTGGCTGAACCGGAACCAAACAGGCTTCCCCCAGATGACGGCTGCTGCTGGGGGGAGATAGCAGTTATAACATGCTTCCGTCAGAAGGGGAACGGATCTCTTTAAAATCGTAATAGGACTAGCATTGTAGGAGCAGACTGGTGGATGATACCTGTCCAAACAAACTGCCAGGGGGTTGGCTGGTTTGCTGTCCAAACAGAGACGAGGTGGAGGAAGAGCCGAACGCTGTAATAAGGACAGGAAGTGATACACCTCTTTATAGACTGAAGCTGTCCTCAGATGAACCTTTCTTCATTTCAATTCATAATTTTGAATCAGAACCTTCTGTTCTTGGATCAAGAAGTTTGTGGAGCGTTTGTAAGATGTGTCAGGGAAATGTGTTTTCATAGGTGGTAGACATGTTCAATATGCATTTAAGTTCATATAAATACTACATCCTGCTCAAGCTGCAAATAACTTCAGTTTAACTCCCATTAGGTCCTCAGTCAGAAAACACATGAGGTTTTCACATTTCACATTTCCCCAGTGACCAGTCAGCAACAAGGTGCAGGCCCGCTCTCACCTGAGGGCTGGCCGAAGCTGAATCCTGTAGATGTGGATGTGGTGGTGTTACTCCCAAACACAGACCCTTGCCCAAACGGCGGAGCTGTGCCTTGTCCAAAAAGCCCCGATGATCCGGTGCTGCTGGCCGTGTTGCCGGTGCTTGTGCCAAAAGAGAACGAGATGGCGTTGCTACCAGCAGAAGCTCCAAAAAGACTTCCTCCAGTAGTCGCACCAGAACTTATTCCAAATGCTGGCTGGCCAAAAGGAAAGCCACTGGCTGTTCCATTGTTGCTGGCGGGCTGACCAAAGCCAGTCACCTGGCCAAATTCAGGCTTTCCAAAACCAGTTCCAGTGGATGCAGCAAACCCAGCTGAGCCGAACGCTGCTGATGCTGGGGCCGCTGACAGTGGAGGTGCGGCAGGCTGCCCAAACACAGTGCTTGCAGCAGCAGTAGCTATTGTGCTGCTAACAACCGTTGGGGTGGGAGTTGTGGCTACCAGAGCTGCTGTGCTGCTCACAGGTGGGATTCCAAGAGAACTGCTGTCAGTTGATGCTGGAGCTGTCTGAGTAAGTCCAGAACCGCTTTTGTCTGACATGGGCACCTGGAATGCTGCGACTGCAACCTGGGGTGCAACAGCAGGGGGGGCCACATCTGAAGAGGTCACGGCAGCAGCGGTTGTTGTGCTGTCTGGCATCACCTCTGTCGTGGGAGCAACGCTGGGTGGGGTTGGGAGGGTTGATTCAATTGGTGCAGGGAAGGACAAGGAAGAGTCCAGTGGAGGTGCAGCTGCCGAAGAAGGCCTGGGTGCTGATGCCGTGGTCTCTGTGGTCTCTGTGGTCTCTGTGGGCTCCAGTACTACAGGAGTTGTGCTGTCTGCCAATGGTTCAGCATTGGGTTCTTTTTCAGGGGGAGGGGTGAGTTCTTTTGTTTCCTCTGAGCAGTCTAAGGAAGCGGCTAGAAGACTACTGAACGATAAGGGCACAGCCAATGGACTGGAGCCAGTTTTGGGCACAGAGAAAGCCGGCTTGGGGATCGATTCAGGCGGCTTGAACAAGCTCCCCGATGCTGCCCCCTTAGATAAATCTGCTCCGTGAGAATCCTCTGCGGACTCCTGAAGAATTGAACCAAAGTTAAACGGTGTGCCTCCCTTTCCCGGCCCGAGCCCAGTTTCACTGAAGGCAAATGAAGCAGCAGCAGGTTTACAGGCTGCATCTTTGACTTCTTCTCCTGGGCCCACACGGAGTCCAGAGAAGCTCCCCAAAGTTTCTCCTCCTGCTGTCTTTGGAGGCTGTGGCTCTATCCTGAGGGCAGTCGTGGAGGCGGTGGGTTTGTCTCCCAGAGCTTTTGGAGGAAGAGTGGGCGAATCAGGGCAGAGGACAGGGGCAACCGACTCCTCTCCTGTCTGGCCAAACGTCCCATTTCCTCCAAAGGAGAATTTACTCATATCCTTCACTGGAGAAACAAGTAAAAAGACCACGATGAAGGGAAGCATGTTTGACAGCGTCCTACAACAGTCTCACACTAAACAACTGGACCACTTTACCTGGTGGCATTCCAGGTCCCTGGCTAACTGAAGCAAAAACAAATCCTGCAGCCCTGCAAAAGGACATTTAAATGACAATTACACCAGTACACTTTAAGCTCATGGAAAGAGCTTGAGGAAAAACATGTGACCCATGACAGGACAATAGCTCCAATGACCCACAAGTTAACGGTCAGCTAAATTCAGATTCGGACAAACTATTTGTTGGATACTCTGCCAAGAGCAGGAAAAGGTACATCCAGCATGTGAACCAGGCTGTCCATGTATTTCAGAAGGTATCTTTCAACATGCGATGACTCACCCTGGAGTGAAGGAGAAGTCTTTGCTGGTGCTTTGCTCTGCTGAGCTTGAAGGAGCTGCAGGAACATCCGTTTTGGCAAACTGACCTGAAGGACAGTTTACAGATTCGGTTAATTCTTCTCACGCAAAGCCAAATGTAAGTCACCTGCATTCGTAACGTCATGAATCATTAGCGCTGTTCTGGGATGCCGTTGGTTTCTGTGTAAATAAAGGCTGACAGAAGGTGAGAGGACACTCCCGAATGTACGCAAACAAGACTTACCAAAAACAAAGCCCCCTTGCGTCGTCGATAAACTTCCAGCTGTCGTGTTCTCGACAACTTGGGTTGGATTCTAAACATACGTGTTCAAACAGGCAGAGAATATTAGAACTTCCTTAAACCTTAATGCAGTAAATACACTGAGGATCTACTGAGACAATAAAGCTCATTATGCAGCTGCAATAAAGTGTAATGGTCAGAGGGACATTTGTACTCTGTGCAGTTAACGTGCGTCTTCCCATGTAAAACTGAGTTTTCACTTTGTGCCAGGAATTCTGGCACAAAGTTTGCCTGATCTGTATAACAGAGAATTAAATCCATCTACGTGGGCTGCTGATACATAATTGTGTGAGCCATTCAAAGTAGACAATTAGACATTTACAGGATGGTGATCAAGAGACGAATAGAAAACTCACCCGTTTGGCTTGGTTGGATGAAACAGTGGCAAAAACTGCTGGATCTGGGACAGGTTTGCTGGGTAAGAGAGGAAGAGGAAACTACTTTCAGGGCTTAGTGGTCATATGCTCCAAATACAACCAGAAATCTGGGCTGGGCTGTAAAACAAGTCTGTGGTCAGTAAGACAAACAGCTTTTATTCTATTCACAATCAGAAGTAGTTTATTGCCATTGTCAATGAGGGTTCACAGACTAGGAATGTTTCTCGGTGAAGTCGTGCTACATGTAACAGTAATGACAAAATACAAAAAAACATACAAGTACAGACACATCACAAAACAGCATCATCGGGAGTGGATACACAGATGTATATTAGCAGCAGTAAAACTAGCGTAATCACACAGTGCAAATGGAACAGTGCAAGTTATCAGTTATGAAATGTTCAGGAGTCCGGGACAGAATTACTAAGTGTTCATGAGTCTTACAGCCGAGGGGAAGAAGCTGTTCTTGTGGCGGGAGGTTCTGGTCCGGATGGACCGTAGCCTCCTGCCTGAGGGGAGAGGGTCAAAGAGTCTGTGCCCATTGTGAGAAGGTGGTCGGCTGTGATCCGACCTGCACGCCTCCGAGTCCTGGAGACATTCAGGTCCTGGAGCGATGGCAGCTTGCAGCCGATCACCTTCTCCGCAGCACGTACAATGCGCTGCAGTCTGTGTCTGTCCCTGGTGGTGGCGCCAGCGTACCACACGGTGATGGAGGAGGTGAGGACGGACTCCACGATGGAGGTGTAGAACTGCACCAACAGCTGGGTTGGCAGCTTGAGTTTCCTCAGCTGCTGCAGGAAGTACATCCTCTGCTGAGCCTTCTTGGTGAGGGAGCTGATGGTCGGCTCCCACTTGAGGTCCCGGGTGATGGTGGTGCCCAGGAAGCGGAAAGAGTCCACGATGGAGATGGGGGTAGGGGAGTCTGTGAGGGAGAGGGGGGACGGTGGGGCTGTGACGTTCCTGAAGTCCACGATCATCTCCACTGTTTTCTGGCTGTTTTCAGCTCCAGGTTGTTGCTGCTACACCAGGACTCCAGCCGGTCCAGGTGTACGAACGTCCTGGACCGGCTTACAAAGTTACAGATACAGCGGCACCTCGGTTATCAAACAATCTGTTCCGTAATACTGTACGAAAACCGAAACTATTTCCCCTAATAAACAATGTAAACTAGATGAATCAGTTCCTTTGAAAGGGAGTCCTCCATAAAATGACTGGGTAACTGTCCTCCTGGGTTTTAGTCCTTCTCTTTAGCTCAGTTTTCCATAGTAAAGTCTAAAACATTGATTTCTCCATCCCGTACTGCAGCGAGATCCCAGACACGGACGCTATTTCCATATTTGGTGATTATTTCCTTCTTTAATTCAACAGTTGTTCTCACTAATTTCCTCTTTTCCTTTCCAGTAGTTTTACTGCTGCCTTTCTCTGGTTCCACGACTAAGAGCTAAAGAGAACAAAGTGAAAGGTTACCACAGTCTTCCCCCGACGGCAGGTCGACTCAAACCAAACCTACTCAGGTAGACTCCGCCTTCGTTCGCATGCGTTCGGTTCACCTCGGCGCCACTCGTGGGTGCGAAGTCCGAGAACCTGTTCAACTTCCGAGGTGTTTTAAACTAAATGTTTTTGGTCACACACAGTTTACTACCGACAGCCATGGTTCCACTAATTGAACTTCTGAACCCAACTCTGCAGCTGTGAGTAAATACATTTCATAAAATACATTTTGGCCAGCAAATCTTCTGAATTTCATAATCTACTTATATTAAAATAAAATGCACATAATAATTGTCTACGCTGTTACTGATGGTTGTTCTGAAAGCCTGATTTCATCAGCATCCTTCTCCCTTGTAGGTATTATGCGGGGAAAGCCTGGAGCAGGGAAGGCCTGCTGAAAGATCAGTGAAGCAGAAGGAGGTCAGGAGGCAGTAAAACGAGATGAAGAGGAGCTGGGATACAAATGTTAGACCTCCTCAGAGACAGCCAGCCTCTTTCCGTGCTTTCTTTGAAGATGACGCGTAATCTGCGACACCAAAAAAACTGGACAGTCTGCTGACTCAGCGCAAATATCAGGATTCTTACCCAAACTATGCAGAAGTAAAAGAAAAGCTGATTACATGCATGTAAATTCGTATCGTTTCAACAGTTTATGTGTATCAGGTATGATAAGAGTCACTCCAGCAAAAAAAAAAAAAAAAATTCTACCCATCCGTCATGAAAGCTCGCCGCCTTATTTCAGTCCGTCTCCACATCTAGTCTCAGTTCATGTTACACCAGGGTGAGGAGGAGTTTTACCTGATGATACCGGAAACTGTCCCAGAAGCTCCTTTGGCTCTGAGCTCCTGCACATTGAGCACCCGAGGAACAGTTTGCAATGTGGATTCTGTCAAGGAAGCACCGACAGCAGCTGCAACACACACATATAAGCAGCACTTTATCAGACTTAACACACAGGAGGAGAATTCCTACCCGGAATAGAATGATTAGACTTTGTTGGGTTAGGGCAGTGCTTCTCAATTATTTTCTGTGATGGAGTCAGAAATGAAAGAGACCGGTCACAGGTCTCTGTCTCCATCTGGTGATCCACAGTGAGCATAGCAACAAACTGTTTCTACCTGTTTTCTGATTGGCCATCAGCCTGCATAGCGCCGCTGTGGCTGCAGCCTCTTGGGCGGTGAGGGCGACAGGGGCAGTCCTCTCCATTGGTGGGGCTCCGTGTTTGACGGTCTTTGTGGCGAGAGCAGTGCTCTCTGCCCCACTGAGGTTGATCCTACTGGTTGGAACTGAAACAGCAGCAGCATTTAACAAGCATCTATCCAACAATACGGACTGGTGTCAAGTAGCTCCACCCTGAACAACAAAAAGTCAAATGTCGCAAGACATTTCCAGAATAAACACACAGACTTTGCTCAAAAATATCTGGATGGAGATGAGAGAAAAAGAGCCGTTTCGGAATATAGATAGATACAGCATATGTTGCCTTGATTATAAGGCTTATATAAGGCTTTTCATTTTTTGTGGCTCCAGACATATTTGTTTTTTTGGTCCAATATGGCTCTTTCAACATTTTGGGTTGCCAACCCCTGTTCTAGATTGTTCTTGGCATCTTTATACACAAACCATGAAAAGTTGAAGTTAATCAGAGTTGATGTGTATTTTTAACAGATTTTTTAATCCATAAATGGGTTTCAATATTAAAATGTAATATTTGTTCCTGACCTCATTCTGGACCCGATCCGGATGAAATTTGGTGGTGAGATAGAGACCCCCACCCTACATGACTGTCAAATTCCATAATCATCATTCAATAATCAACCGAGATATTGAGGAACACCTTTAGAAGCTCCATTAACTGCAATGTTAACAAACATTTCAAAGTGATCTATAATCCAGGATCTATTCTGGATCATCACCAATATTTAATAATCTGTTCCTGGTATCATTCCCAACATTTCCTGAAAATGTAATCAAGATCCGCCGAGAACCTTTTGAGTTATCTTGCTAGTGGATGGACGGATGACATGACCTCCACCCTGGCGGTGTCTGCACCATCGGACAAGGACCGTCAGCCAGAATGACTCACTCACCAGGACTGGCAATAGGGCTGAGTCCAAAGCCCACACCCTGGACTGACTGAAGTTTGGTCAAAGGGGTGGTGGACTGGATGGCCCCAAAGCCTGGCTGGATGGAGGGGGTCCTCATCACTGTTAGATGGCGGGGAGCGGGCATTTCTGCAGGCATGACAATTGCTGGAAGGAGCCCCGGCTGTAATTCTTCCTCCTCCTCCAGCTCCAGCTGAGCTGGATGGAGCTCCAGGCACTGGGACAGTGAGGAAGTGGAGCTCACATCATCCAGGTCCTCATAGTACTTAGGTGAGAGGAACGCTGAACGAGACAGATTGGCTGAGAAGAGGAAAGAATGAGACTCTGGATCAACTGTAGCGTACGTTTCAACAGCATTTGGCTCTTTAGTCTGCACTCTACACCCATGAAGTCTATCATTCTCCACACACTTAGCTTTTCCGTCTTTGGTCATTAGCATCATTAGGACATGATAAACTCCCAGCCATTCAGGTACCTGGAGCAGTCGAACGGACAGGGGGCATCTGCCCCTTGGACAGGAAGTTGCGTAGCTGGGACTGTTTCACTGGCGATATTCTGGTAGCTGGAGAAAAATACGCAGTTATTAGTGCACTGAAATGAAAGAAGTGATTTCTTTTATGCTTCTATCAAAAATACACAAAGATCAATGCCTGGAGATTTGGCTTTGGTCTTTGGAGGGGTGATGTCCAGCCTGGCTTTCAGAAGCGCGTCCCTTAAATTCTCAAGTTCGCTTTCCAACCTGTCAAAAGGAAGAAAAGCAGTTCAGAGTACTGACACACTACTACTACCGTACTTTCGGCTTGTCCCGTGAGAGAACACCAGAGCAAATCATCTTTCTCAACTTCACCCTGTCCTTCACATTTTCTCCTGGGTCGTTCTCATGCCCTGCTCCCTGGCAGCTCCATCCTCAGCATCCTTCTACCGATATCAAAGGATGCTGGACACGTCCAAACCATCAAAGTCCGGTCTCTCTGACCTTGTCTCCAAAACGTCTAACCTTCACTGTCCCTCTTATTGTCTCATTTCTAATCCTGTCCAACCTGGACACTCCCAAGGAGAACCCCAGCATCTTCATCTCCTCCACTTGTAGCTCCGCCTCCTGTCTTTTCCTCAGGGACACTGTCTCCAAGCCGTCAATCGTGGTTGTCCTCACCACTGTCTTGTAGACCTTTCCCTTCATCCTATCACAGAGCACACCTGATACTTTCCTCCAACCGTTCCAGCCTGCCTGCACACGGTTCTTCACCTCCTTTCCACATTCTCTCCATCACTCTGCTCTGTTGACCCGAGGTACCTGAAGTCCTCTCCCTTCTTTATGTCTAGTCCTTGTAGCTTCACTGTCCCCCCTGGGACCTTCTCCTTTACACACATGTACTGTTTTACTCCTGCTCACCTTCATGCCTCTCTTTTCTAGAGCAGACCTCCACTTCTCTAGATTCTCCTCTACCTGCTCACTGCAGATCACAATGTCATCTGCAAACATCATATTCCAAGGAGCTTCCTGTCTCACCTCATCTGTTCGTCTATCCATCACCATGGCAAATAAAAAGGGGCAGAGAGCTGATCCCTGGTGCACTCCCAGTTCCATACCTCCACAGGTACGTCATCCAGCCCAACAGCCTTTCCATTCAAGGTTACTTTATTTGTACCTGAAGGTAGATTTGTTTTGCTGTGAGGTAAAGTTAGAACATCCAATATCCATTTAAAACCAGCAAACATACATATAAAATTTAAACAAACCGTCAAAAGTGCTCAAATAATATTTCATCAGCTATCACAGCTATTTGTCATCCTCTTCATCGCCTTTCTAACTTCACTCGTGCTAATCTTTAGTCAACAATGTTCCTCTACTCCCCTTTGTTCTCTTTCATGTTCCTCTAAATTCTTCTTCCATCTTCCCATCTCTACCCTTCATCACTCTAACATGCTGGACATCCTTCCCGTCTCTGTCTGTCCAGCCTGGACAGATCCTTCTCTCCCTCTTTACTATCTAACCTGGCATACAAGTCATCAAATGTCCTCTTTTTGACCTTTGACCTCTACCTTGCATCGCATCTTCCTGTACTCTTGTTTACTCTTTGTATAAACTGACACACATTCATTCATTTTCCAACCACTTTGTCCGGCACCGGGTCGTGCTGGAGCTTATCTCAGCAGCCAATGATCAATAATTCTGTTCCGTTGAGACTGCAACACGGAAACGAAGTTGAATTTATTCAGTTTTGATTTCTCCATCTGTTCCAGGTCGGAATCCCAGCCCGGTGCGTCTCATACCCGGCATCGGCGTCAACAGGGTTGCAGTGCAGAGTCGGAGTCTTGCTGTAGAGGTGCAGCGCTGTGAGCTCCTCAGACAGCTGATCCAATCGGTTTTTCTGTTCTTTGATGATGTATAGATTGTTGGCCAGCGTTGTGAACAGATTCTCACGCCCTGGCACGATCATGTGTCTGAATCAGAGAAGGACTTCATTACAATCAAAGCTCAATCCGACTTATTTAACACTAGATACTCGGGATACGAGTAGTCGGTCATCACCTTTGCTTTTTCCTCCTCTCGAGGTGTTTCTCCCATTCCACATCCAACACGTCATTGACATCCTCCACAGCGAACAGGACATACTGGTACAGCCTGCGAATCTCCTGGAGAACAAGCGAGCAGAAGACATGCTGAGCGTGGGCAGAAGAGCAGTCTCTCCATACAGCGGCTTACAATCCTTCTCACCTTGAGCTTTTCCTCGCTGCGGGGGTCCAGAGGTTTTCTGTACAATAGCTGTCTGTAATTTCTGTCTCTACTCAGCTCTCTCTGTGCTTTAGCCTCCTCTGTCCCAGCAAAGCCCTCCAGTAGGGCAGTCTTCAGGATACCGATGTCCCCATGGAGAGACTGCCAATCAGAATCAAGATACACAATATAAACACAACAAAGGTGATAAAAATGTGTCAGGAAGTAATAAGTTCTGTCCTCTCGGGGGGTTCAATGAACTTTAATCCATAGTTTTCAAGAAGGAAGGACATCGCCATGCCGGTGTGTTGTTATCGGTCACAAACCCATGTCAGTGATTCTATTACAGCGGAACCTCGGTTCTCGAACATCATTTGTTCCATAATATTGTTCGAAAAAATAAAATATTTTTCCCATAAGAAATAATGTAAACTAGATGAATCTGTTCCTACGCATTACTGTATTATTAACGTGCATCTAAACAACAGAAAACACATCAAGTGTAAATAGTACGAAACAAAATCATAATAAAAGCTAATCATTCACATCCCGCTTTGGCTGCGCTGTCGGGAAGGGACAGAAGGAGGGGCTTTGAAAGGGAGTCCTCCATAAAATGTTTGGGTAACTGTCCTCCTAGGTTTTATTCATGAAAGTCGAAACCGTTGATTTCCCCATCCCGTGCCGCAGCAAGGTCCCAGACACGGACGCCATTTCCCTGGTTGGGAAGTGGAGAGTTCACCGGTTCAAGTCCCAGCCCAGACGGAATGAGAGGGGCCAGTCTACCCTTGAGCAAGCTCCCCCCCCCTATTCCCTCGCCGCATGCTAGGGCCCCTATGCATACATGTATGTGTTTGGTTGTTTGGGGGGGGGGGGCGTTGTACCAATTTTTCCATTTGTGTGTCTGCAGCGTAAAATTACAATGGCAAAATAAAGGCTCAATAAAAAAATTAAATTTTCATATATAATTTCCTTCCTCAATTGGACCGTTGTTGTTGATGCTTTCCTCTGTCCTTTGCCAGCTGTCTTACTGCTGCCTTTGTTTAGAATCCATGACTAAGCGCTCAAAAGATTCAAATTCCGAAAATCTGTTCGACTTTGAGGCATTTTGAACTCTGGTTTTTGTTTGAGAACCGAGGTTCCACTGTATTCTGATTGGATCCTGGCAGAAAGCTGCCGCTGCTGGGTCAAAGGTGGAGCTAGCATCTCCGCTAATAGGGATCTGTGTATGAATCTGGACGCTCAACCGCCATCTCACCTCTGTAGTTTCCTTGATTTCAAGAGTGAAAATGTGGAGGTCTGCTGACTCCTTTCTTAACTCTTTCATCTCCTCGTTGGTGCCGACCTTGAAGTCGGCTCTGGCGCTTCTTGCATTCAGGTCATCTAACTCCTTCTGGAAGTGTGCGATCTTTGGACAAAGACACACGATCTTCATTTCTCTGTCTGCGCTCAGTATTTATTACAGCACCAAGTTAAGCAATAGAGAATAAAGATGCATCATTCCTCATTGTTTAGTCCTTAATTATTGTTAGTGTAAATGAAAGTCTAAATTCGTCCCTCAGAAAACACTGAATGCAACAAACATGTTATATATACATGCATAATGTGCAGTCAAAAATAAACAGGTGATTTACCCAATTCAAACAGTTCACAGCACTAGACGCTGACTCATTTCACCATTTCCCAAAATAAACGTGGTACATTGTTCTCAGAATCAGAATCAGAAGTAGTTTATTGCCATTGTCTGAGTGTTCAACTCTAGATTCTCCTCTACCTACTCTACCTCTAATCTAAAGTGTTGATTGGTTCATTTGTCTCACCTCCTCCAATATTCCAACCATGATGGGATCCGAGTCCCTGTTTTGCTTAAGCTGCTTCTCCAGGGCTTTCACACCAACAGCTGCCTGCAAGGAACGCCAGAAAAACACACGTCTGCATGAACAGGAAGAGAACATAGTATGGACGTCTGCAAGTCAACACATCACTGCTCTCTTTCTAGCAGCTGCTCTTCGTGCTAACTGCCATCGGCACAAACGCAATGCAGCCATTTTAGAATCTTTTATATCATAAAAATGAAATTATTTTTCCTACTCCCTGAAGAAACTTTTAGCAGTTTGAGATTGTTAAGAAGTATATTCTTTGATCAGTTTAGTGCTAACTATTATTAGGTAGTCAGCCCCTTTACTTGAACTCTTGTAGACCATATGTTCACAGAAGTACGTCACTATCTGACAGTTTTATGAATCTGTTTTGATACGATCTAGTTGAAACACTAGATCAAGTTTTGAAATGCGTTAACGATTACACAAATTATCAATAAAATCTGACAGGACCTGTGGCATTTGAACACGGCCCTGGGGGGCAGGCGTCATCTTCTGGACGACAGTGGGAGGCGTGCTAGCTTGAACTGGACGCACAGGGGCTGCAGCACAACAAACATTAGGAACAAGGAAAGATTTCAAAAATCAACAGATCAAGAATAATAACAGCTGCAGGACTTTCTCACCTAACACAGCTGATGGTTTGGTGGCTAAGAGAGGAGGGGCGGTCACATGGCTGGAGTTGGAGGCAACAGTTTTGGGCAAGGAGGAATTGAAGGAGAAAGGCTGAGGTGCTGGGGTCTCCAAAGCCGAAAGCCTTAAGAAAGACAAGGCAAATCATTTTTACAAAGCTTCTATTGAACCTCAGCCTCAGCTAGAAGACCAAAAAGGACGACTTACCTTTCATTCAGATTAAGCTTCACTGTAGGTGGGGAGGGAGCAGCAAGGGCCTGGGGTGTGGATGAAGGAACTGGTGTTGGCTGAATAGAAGGGGTGAAAGAGAATGCTGAGGGAGCATCAGAGGGTGGTTTGGAGGCAACGGAGAAGCTTGAAGATCCTGAGCCAAACGGTGTAGATGCCGCCAAGGGGAAAGCTGAAGGGACAGAGGTGGTGCATGTCGCCGGGACAGAGAACATGAAGGAGGATGAAGATGATAGCGAAGAAGCTGTGGGGGCAATGCTGAATGGGGCAGAAGCCAGGTCTGGAGTCAGGAGGTTGGCGAGTGCTGCTGGGTCTGAAGGGACAGAGGCAGCAGGTCTGGGTGGCTGGGCTGCCAACGAGCCTTTGAGCAGAGAAGAAAAGTGATTCTGAATACCGGTAACTGTCCTGCCGTATCAGCATCGTAGATGGAAACATTGGTCATGTTCACCAACCTGGCCTTGGAAGTCTCTCTCCGTCCAGGGGGAGAGCAGCGGGAGCGGACACCAACTGCTTCGCCCCAGGGATGAGGTTGAGCAGAGCAAACGGACAGAGCAGTCCGTCCGTGGACAGGATGAGCATCGTGGGCGCCGGGGGCAACGTCTTCTCATCAGCTTCAGGAGGAAGAAGAGACAACTCGTAAAACAACACAACTCACTCACTGTGGGACACATTTAATGATCCTCCACAGGAGGGAGGGCATGTTAGTCCCAAGTTTTATTCCATATGCCGACATTTGGAATTAAACTGTTATAGAATAGCTTCAGTAGCAGCATTTGCTCAATATGTAATGTAACCATCAGCGTGTGTATCTCCTGCACAACCACGCCACGACAGCCAGTTGTTATTTTACAGCCTGCATTGATCCAGAGACAAAAATACAAATTCATGTACGATGATGTCACAAATAATTCGTTATCGACAAATATTCACAAATAACTAGCAGAAACAGTGAAAGAGGAGTGGACAAGGAGAAAGTGACAGTAAAGCTCATCTGCATTCTGCAAAAGGACTGTCTAGGACTCGTTCTAGCTGTGGTCTGCTCGCTCACCTGAGCCTTTACAAGTGCATTTTCCCTACAGGCAACCCTCTCTTTAATTTCTAATGCCTCACTTCAGATAAATGTTCTGATCGGACTACATCGCATCAAAATATGAATCCAGCTGCAGGTTTTTACCTCGCCGGGGAGGAGAAACCTGAGCAGACAGCCACAGCGGCGCTACGTGAGTGTCTGGCATTCTATTTACGATGAAACAGCACTCAAACGAGGACTGATCACCATTCTTTACACGCGATGCAGTACAGCACTGCAGTGGAAGAAACAGGGTGGGTTAGGAGAATACTAACCAGAATATGTTTGAGATTGAATACATGCAATGGAATGCAAAACTATAATTATAGTTAATTTAAATACGACAATCTCCGCATTCTTAAAATATACCTAACACAAAATCATATACCATACACCTGGAACAGGTTTGGCTGGCTGCCGGCAATGCGAACCAAGCTTTGACTTCGATCGCACCCTCCAGTGGGTTGCCATGGAAACTTCAACATGTGGACACTCAAGAGGCGGGGATTCGACCCCCCTGACCTAGCGGTCACTGTCCGACCTGCCTGACCAACTGAGCCACAGCTGCCCTTGTGAAGTGTCACCACACTTCAGACACTGAAGAGGAATGGCTGAATTCTCTTACTGCCGTGGATCTCCTGCTGACTGGTGAAGTCTATCGCTAAGCCAAGAGGAAGAGTGTCTTCATTTGTGCCAGTCACTGGAAGTTCAGCCCGGCTAGCATCCTCCAGGTTCCATAGCTCCCAGACCTGCAATGGAGAGTCAGTGAGCTGCAGTCGGGACAATCTCCGAACAGTCTGTGTTAAAGCCTCTGACCAAAAACAGATGGAACTATAGCTGCAGCAGGACGCGCTAAAAATGCATCCATTCCGGCGTGTAACACTCAATCAGCCCTAATAACAATGGAGAAAACGTATTTATACCATTTAGACACACACACAACATGATACAGCATTACTGGGATCATGATTCTTCAGACAGACGGCAGCGCTAACAGGGGCGCACCGTACGAGGAAGAGGGGGTGAGTTGGACAGTACGTAGACACTTTATACAGTAATTGTACCTTACAGGTACATGAACTTGGACATAGTAGTTCTGCTTCTGGAAGGCTTTGTGTTCTTGACAGCATCCTTCTGAGGATTGTACACATCATTGATGTACTCCGCTCGTACTGGCGTGTCCCATCACTTACGGACACCACGGTCAGGTTGATCAAAAATTTAATTCTTCATCTTCATAATGTGTTTTGTCTTGTCCCTGCCATCCTTACCACTCGCCTTCTGTGGACCCATCACTGATTATAAAGAATATTCATAGATACAGGGAGAATCCCTGAACGAGCGAAGTGGCTCGGAGCACGCCGCCATTTAGCGTTATTGTAACGGAGATAAAAGGGTTAAATTCCACTTGTCAGTCAGACTTGTGTCTGGTAGCGCCCCTGGTGGTCACGGGAGCGTATAAAGCCTGCAGACGAGGCGCGCTCGGCGCCATTGTGATCGCGGATCAGCCGAGGTAAGGCCACGGGTGTGGTGGTCTGCAGGTTTTCTATGTTCTCGTGGTTAATACGCATTATTACTCCCTCCGCGGCTGCTGCGCCACCGCGAGTGTCCCGGGTGCGTCTGACCCCAATAAATGTCGTTGCACAGATAAACGGATCCCGTGTCTTGGTTGTACGTCACAAAACACACAACGCAGAGTCAACCACGTTACATTAGCATCTGGAAGCCTGCTCGAATCTCAAATTTATACTGAAAGAAAAATATTGCTCGTGTCTCAGAACACTGGTATGTCAACGTATTACTGTATTTCTTTTAAAATGACACTGATCACAAAGTTTGCTTCTCTCTAGGAACCTTCATACACCGGTACCTTGTCATCTTGTCTGGCTATGACACCAACTTCAATGGAAGCTGCCGAAGCTGCAAAGACCAGGTCCCTGGGAGAAACAGACAATAAGGTCATGCAACACGACACAAATTGAACACATACCATTAATAAATAATGACATTTAGCCATAAATCTTACCAGTCCTCCACATGGCTAAGGAAATAGTGGCGCTGTCGTTCTGTACAGCTGCCATATACCGTGTCACCGAAGTTCAGGTACTTCGTTCCCACCTTCTCGTCCTTCTTCTACAAAAATCACATGCAACATATTTTCCTCATGTTCAGTCATAAAACAAACTATCACCAACCAACGATTCATGTCGATTTCAAACTTGTGGACACCTACTAAGCCTGTTAGCAAATCAATATTTAAAGATCAGAAGGGTGGGAACATGCGGGAATCAAAATGGGTGAAGTCAGAGCAGAAAGGGCGTGGGGTGTCCTTACAGGGAGGGAAACCAGCACGAGATCAGGAGGCGTCTTGAGCGAGCCATCAGCAGCAGCATACACCACTGCAAACACGTAGGTCTTCAGCCAAAGGACGTCCAAAACTGAGACAGAGGCAAGAGAGCTAATCACCATTAAAGCAGGAATTAAGCAACATATTCACAAAAACATCAACATCCCAGCTCTGCACAAGGCCATCCATTTTCCTGTAGAGACGATCGTCGGAGTTTCCGCAGTGTATCCCAGCTCGCTATGGGCGAGAGGCGGGGTACACCTCGGACATGTCGCCAGCGCATTGCAGGGTCACACACAACTCTTCACGCATTCACATTTAGACCTACGGACTATTTGGAGCGATCAATCGGCCTCGGAGGGCAGGCGGGCGCTCTCTGGCCCGCTGGCTCGGCGGGTACGAGGCCAAAAAACACAAACATCATTTTCTTCTTGGAAGAACCGGACTGGCTTTACCTTTAACAGGTTCATCAGAAGTATAAAAGTGGGGGCAGGAGATAATCTTCTTCTCCTCCAGAGCCTTTCCAACACAGGAGAAAATGAGTCTTGTCATGGCATTATGAGGAGTTTAACGTTAATTAAATGGGTAAATATGGGTAAATAAAGCTCACTCACTGGCGTATACTGACTGACTGAACCATTATATTTTCCTGCTGCAACTTGTTTTCCTTTAGGACTCCAACAAACTGAAGGAAAGCACACGATCAACAGTTTATCCAAAAGTGAATCCAGCTCAGCTGCACCGTCTCACTCACGGCAGATGATGCCACTTGAGGCCGGCAGCTCGGCAACCACTTTGGCACTTTCAGCAACATCCAGGATCCGCATGCTGCCATTGGACATGCAGACGGCCAGCAGAGAGGGCTGAGCTGGATTCCACTTCATGTCCTGCACCAGAGTGCCAGGAGGAACGGGCGGCAGCAGCGACGCAAAGGGCAACTTCTGAGGACTCGCCTGAAAAGGATCACAACGATGAGAACTCGAAAAGCACTCAGAGAGCACAGACCTCCCCCAAGCAGCTCGCTGCCCCCCTAACCGGATCAGAACCCAGAGAGCACAGACCTCCCCCAAGCAGCTCGCTGCCCCCCTAACCGGATCTACAGCGTCCACCTGGTGATCTGGATCAGAACCAGTAGGTTCTAGATTGTTCTCGGTATCTTTATACACCAACAATCAGAGTTGATGTTTATTTTTAACTGATTTTTGAATACATAAATGTGTTAAAATGAAATGTGTTTTACTGACTCCATTCTGTATCCGATCCGGATTAAATCTCATGTCCTCCCTCACTACGTCCATGCATCTTCTCCTGGGTCGTCCTCTAGCCCTGTCCTTTGCATCGTCCTCCCCAACACCAGCCACTCTCATGTCCTCCCTCACTACGTCCATGTCTCTTCTCCTGGGTCGTCCACTAGTCCTGTTCCCTGGTAGTTCCATCCTCAGCATCCTTCTACCGATATAGTCCCTGTCTCTCCTCTGGACATGTCCAAACCATCAAAGTCTGGTCTCTCTGACCTTGTCTCCAAAACGTCTAACCTTCACTGTCCCTCTTATTGTCTCATTTCTAATCCTGTCCAACCTGGTCACTCCCAAGGAGAACCCCAGCATCTTCATCTCAACTTGTAGCTCCGCCTCCTGTCTTTTCCTCAGGGACACTGTCTCCAAGCCGTCCATCGTGGCTGTCCTCACCACTGTCTTGTAGACCTGTCCCTTCGTCCTATCACAGAGCACACCTGATACTTTCCTCCAACCGTTCCAGCCTGCCTGCACACAGTTCTTCACCTCCTTTCCACATTCTCTCCATCACTCTGCTCTGTTGACCCGAGGTACCTGAAGTCCTCTCCCTTCTTTATGTCTAGTCCTTGTAACCTCACTGTCCCCCCTGGGACCTTCTCATCTTCATGCCTCTCTTTTCTAGAGCAGACCTCCACTTCTCTAGAATCTCCTCTACCTGCTGCCACTGCAGATCACAATGAGATTCGTACAGGACACAAAATTAAAATAAAATGAATTATTTTGACATTTCTGGGAGAATTAAAATAATTATAGGATCAGCCAAGAATAAATTAAAGCAGCAGCACCAACAAAAGATGACGGAAGTTGAGACACTGGCACAAACATTCACTGACCTTGTTCAGAAAAGTGCGGACATCATAGAACAGGAGGAACAGAGCAGACTCGTCAGACACGCCACAAACCGACAAGGTAAGCTCATCACAGCTGAGAGCCAGGTGATGCAGAGCCAGCTCCACCCCCACCTCCGCCAGCGCTGCTGTCCCCCCCACTGCAGCAAGTCAGGAGGAATTCAATGAATGGATGAGAACTGCAAAGATGGCGACTCGTACCACTACGAATTATTTATACCTATTTCGTTGGCGTTGCCATCACTTTCATCAACACTCAGAATGTCTTGAGTCGAGTAAACTTTGAACGTTCTGTCAAACCCAACGAACGTTAAACCAAACTTGTTGGCGATCGTAAGGAGACTGGATCTTTCCTTCGGCAACTCTTCAGATGGATCAAAGACTCTGGATTTCTTCATCTGGCGAAAGCGAAAATCCTGAAAAACACGAAAAAGCTGTTTCTTATGTAACTGTTTGATGACTCCAAAGTTCAGTGAACTTAAACTATGACAAAGCATGCTTGACGTCATAACGTCTTTCATTTCAAGATAGCCACTAATTCAAAGCTACATTTCACACCGTTACGTTTAAATTCGTTAATTTTGATCAGCATTCGTCGCGATATCTGATAACATGTTCATGCTAGCATGCTAGCGTAAATAGCCGGCTACATAGCGGCAAAATAACAGTTCCTGCTGCAGCTTAGCGTTGGTTTGAAACGAGTCTAAATGTTGTCCATGCTTATTATCTGGTTGCGTAGCGGGTACGTGCTGTTGCATTAGAGTTAACGAGACAACGAGCTAACGAGCCAAGCTAGAAAGCATCATCCAGCGACACATGCCAACATGCTAACATGCTAACACGCTAACCTGCTAACGACGCGGATAGCCGCGCATACCTTGATTTCCCTCTCAGGAGGGGAGTCTGTGTCGTCACTCATCCTGAATCCCGGAAGAATCACCGTTTTACGTGAGATTATTCTGCTCTATTTTATAACTATCCAAGCTTCTTATGGGCCGGCGAGGATAGCTGGACGCACGTCGCGCCGTTTTGTCACAGATAGACGTCACAGCTAGGATGACAAATCGATACCAGAGGCTCTGCAGATCAAACCTTCTTATCACAACGGCGTCTCGCCGTGCGTTTGGGACAACTTCTAGATAATATATAAGTTGTAAATATAAATTCAAGCGGATTGCCTCCACGCCAGTGAATGAATAAATGAAGATACGCTTCAGAATTTGACTTTTATTAGAAAGCAAATTTTTTGTATTGCATTTTAAAACCCAGGTACACGTGGAACGACAACTGAAACTGGAGATGGCAAATACCATGTTGGGAATGAAAGGTAGTGGTAACTTGCATTTGTTTTATGCATTATTGATGCTTGCATCGGAAGGCCATTAACATTTTAGCATTTTTTTCATTTGAAATGTGAAGCAGTACCCGCACAAATTGTCTCATCTCTGTTGGCCTCGTCCAAGTCCTGCTGAAAGTGAGGAACATTGTGAACAAAGTGTAGGGTTGCATTAAAAAAACATTTTGTCGTCTGGGTTGCTGTTGTTTGGGAGGATACCGGTAAGACGACACCCACTGGAGTATTCCAGGTAATGTCTGTGTCAACGTGAGACAGCTCTGTTCACAAAGCACTGAGGCATCAGGGATGTGTCCGTCTGTCCCCCAAGCAAATACGCTAACAGCCACCAAAGCTGCACGAGCATCCCTCCACCCTGGAAAGCAAGCTAGCACAGACCAAAGAAAGCTGGAGAGACAAAGCAAAAAGCAAGAGCACAGCTAGTCATGTCACATCCCCCATAATGCACTTTGGCTCTCATCCCTGCCTGATTGTCAGTGCTCTGAACACATGGCTTTCATGGTTGCCTTTTGGCTCAATCCTTGGCCTGCTTTCAATTTTCTAAGTAGTTCTAAAGTGCTGGCTTTATATTCTAGGGCAAATACATACAGTACAAACGCTTAGTGCATCTTTGTAGTTAATGATTGGATTCCTCTCTTCATCGCTGCTCGGCTGTGATTATCATAATTTCTTAAACATTACTCAAACATTCAATTAAAGGCTGAGGTTTGATAAAATACAACCCTTCACATTGCAAGACTCCACAGTCCGTGGGCCGAGGGCGGCAACAGCTGTTTAGCATAAAAACATGGTGCATAATTATCCGAGGTTTGATTGCATTCTATGTCTATACATACAAACATTGTTTTCAGGGTAAGCCACTCAGAACAAAGACAATGGTGACCATCGGTTTGACAGTGATAATAATAATGCATTGATTTTATATAGCGCTTTTCTGGGTATTCAAAGACGCTTTACATGGTATGTGCATTATTCAATCACTCCATACTTGGTAAGGTGACAGGGGTAACATTCAATTGCTTTCTAAATATTCTTGTTTTTGTTAATTGTTACTGCACATAGTACTAATGTATTATGTACATTAGTACTATAGTACTATATACATTAGTACTATATACATTAGTACTATGTACTATTAATTGTAATTCTGACTTTGTTGCCTATATAATTTTCCTCGGGATTATTAAAGTATTCTGATTCTGATTGATTCTGATAATACATAGAAAATAAGATTAAAACTAATTGTAAAAATCTTGAAAAATTGAGCATTAGCGATCAGTAGATAAATATATATATATGTATATATAGACAAAACAATAAAGCCCCTAACCCTCCATGTTCTCTTTCTAAAGAAATGCTCTCTGCCATTGGCCTCGTTGGAAGACCTATTCACCGCAGTTCACCAATCACAACTGGAGATCCAGCCTCACCATTAATTACACTGGATTATGGCCTATTTTTAGTTGTATAGAAAGTATTTGACCTCGATGGGTCAAAGGTTGGATCCCTCATCAAAGCAGTGCTACATTAGATTCATTCATCGTCTCAGTCATTCATCATGGCTCATTCTGTCAACATTACCATTATTACCTAGTGCAATTATGACCCTGTGTTGGTCTGCAGGGCCATCTTAAAACATATCACAGTTCTCAGACACTTGTATGAAATATCTGTAAAGGTTTTTCAAAACAAACATGCTGCAGGACAGCGTCCCTCTTTTCATAATCTGTCTCCTTTAAGTCAGACAGACTGATGCGGTCCAGCCTCCATGTTCATGCACAGCAGGCGGTCCGTTTCATTTCTGTCATGACTACAGCTCCGTTAGCCAACACGGGGAGAAGATAAGAATCACTTTGACAATGATCTGGAAAACCCAGAAAACACACAACAACGCATCTCTAAGAATCAACGCTCCGAGCAACAGAGCTGTTCAGACTGCATTCTCAGGAAAGCCCAATAAAAACAGCAATACAAGTTCACTCCTTGTTCGACTCATGATCACCTATTCATAAAGTTATCGTGTGATCCCAACATTTGGAGTTCCATTTAACTAAACTCCCACCCTTTAGCCTTTAATAAGTGCAAATGCAATAAGCCAGTAGAAATTGCTTGTATGTGTTTTATTCAATAATTTACCCCCCCACCCCCCAACCAACTCTGTCCTGCCAAAAGCAAAAAGAAAGTGGGATGGAAGCAGTACTATGTAGTGTTGGTGCAGAACACCCCCCCACACCAAGGTGAGCAGTGCTTCTGTGTGACCGCTCAGTGGAGTCATTCTGGGGTCACCCAGGTAGTTCTGGCCCATCTCAGCCTGAGGTCGGACCCCAGGAAGAGCGATGTCAGAACAGGAGCTGTATTATTCAGACGCAGGTTTGTGGCTTTGATGTTTTTCTCTGCATCCACTGATTGCTTTCACGCATGCAAGCCGTCATGTTGCTCGTTTCTCTCTCTGCATCTCCGAGATAGAACTATTTCATAGATTAAAGTGTTGTTACGTAGTACAGTGTATTTGTGATGCAGACATTCATTTGATCAAGTGAGAGGTGTGTGCGTGTGAGCAGGTACGGCATGTGGGCGGGTCGTCTGAAGCAGACACAGGCATCACTTTGACGAACTAATCCGAACTGTCAGACTGATGTGCAGAAAAAGGCAGCTCCATGTGATGGATTTTTTTGGTGGGGGTTGTGGAGAAGTCTTTGGCTTTTGGGAGAAACCGTTCCTTCTCATAATCATAAAAACAAAGTTCGGTTTCTCGGGAAAGAAAATTGTGTGCAATGGTGGGGATAGTTGACCTTTGATTATAAATAAGTCTTTGTTGTCTATGCAGGCGTATTTATCTTATGCCACATAAAGTGGGAAAACACAGCAAAATAAGTGTCGGTTTTTCCAGAAGGTCACACTGAGATGTTTTTCCAAGAAGTTCACTTTTTTTACATCATGAACTATTAGAACTCTTCACGACCTGCCAGCTGAGCAGTTGTTTTTTATTGCACTGAAATGATCCATCACTAAAGCATCTCTGCTCTTAGGCCTCCAACACGCTACTGATACACAATATATGAAGAACATGTTGGTTGTCCATGCCTGTGTCTACTTCTACTGTCAATGCTCTACTCCACTATCGGTAATTATGGTGTACATAAGCACACGTGTGCACATGCATGTATGACAAATCCCTGTATGGTAAGAGTTCGGGTTCCTGTTGAGGAAGCACAGAGGAGACGAGAGTGCTGGACAGGACGGTAGAGGAAAACAGCAAGCGAAAGAAAATGCAGTTCGTGTTGTGAAACTGGGTTTCACCACCGAGGGGCGCCTTCACTGTCCATTCTCCCTCAGACCCTGTCCAAAGCCTTCCACTTCCTGCTGAGGTATGGCGCTACCGCACCCCCCTACCTCAGCTCCTGGGATCAAAGTACGCACCCCCAGTGACCCATTGGCACCATCTGCCCCAGCTTCTTCCTCGTCTTCCTCCTGGACAACTGTGTTGCCTTCCTCCTCTGCCCCAGCTGCTCCAGAGCCTGGGCTGCCCTCCGTCAGTGGTGGGTGAGTCCTGAGAAGGTCCTTGTGATCCGGATACAACCTTTTCTTAAGGGTTTTGAAGTCAGGCTCACAAGGAAGGGGTACCCCAGTCTGAGGCATACCTAGTGTCAGGCCCAGACCCACGGCAGCACCTAAACCCATTCCTGCTCGGTACACCTCCATACCATCGGGGAGCATGGACTTGATCTTGGGCAACCATCGCTTGCGGACACGCCTGGCATTCGTGCACATGTCAGCAGCAATCACATTCATCTCACTCTCCTTGAAGTTAGGGTTGAAATTCTGGCAGTAGACTGCAAGAAAGAGGGAAGACCACAAAGTCCATGTACACAACCTACACATGTTTAAATGGCCTTCGGGCACAGCAGGCACCTACGTTTGACAGCGTTGAGGACCCTGCTATCCAGGGGTTTACGACTGGGGTCACTCGTGGAGGAACGGATGCCCGTCCCACAGCTGTTGGCTAAAGTGTTTCTGTAGGAACACAGAGCAAACACCAGGGGGGGCAGAGTCAGCACCGGCACCACGCAGAAGGTCAACATGGGCACACGTTCACCTGCACAACGTGGCCAGGGACCGAGTGTGAAAGAGTCACACTTTGAGAGCCTGCCCCTTCATGTCTGTACACTTACCTGTCAAAGAAGGTGGCCAGTAGACGGCGGAGCAACACTTTGTGTTTGATACCTGCACACAGGTGACAGTTCATCAGCTGGCCTCGAGTCATGAACACTTGTGTACCTGGAGGAAGGAGAAGAGTCACTGAGAAAACTGCTCAGACTGCCATCATTGGAATAGTATCAGCATCTGAAGTTTTTAAATACAATAATGATATCAGCCCCCCTAGTTTGGAACATCTCCATCTGAGATACTCGCCCATTCAGTTCTTACGATCAACAATCTGAACTCCGGGCGATCTCATCCTTTCCCCCCCCCCCAGATAGCCCATCAGGTCTTTCTTTCATGAAGACCTGATCAATGTGCTCCGCAGAGACAGTTGTCCTTCTGTCTGGCCCGTCCAGATCAATGCTGTGAGGTGGGTCAGAACTACTGAGGCACCCAGAATCTGGTCCAATGCTGGCCAGATGATACTGAACAGTGTTTCCATTCAAATTCAACCAAATGCTAAAGTCTGATCAGAAAGTAACCAAAACATCTCGATTGATCTCCATGTGCAAAGTGAGGCATGACAAGTAAATGCAAATTCTTTCCTGCAGTGATCAACTTGACCCAGTAAAGGACAGGATGGGAGTGTTTGCATGCAGGGGCCTACCAGCCACCAGTTCCAGCTTCTCCCCAGGGTCCCCCTCAGTGTAGAGCTTGGGGTGGCAGCGGTAGCCAATCTGGCTGATCAGGCTCGCAGGCAGAGCCACCAGGTCCCTGCGGATCAGCACACAGTGCCGGTTCTCCAAGGCCAAGGGCACTGCTGCCATCTCGGGTTTGTCCTGGACTGATGCAGATAAAAAAGAACGGCTAGAGTTCAGAAGAACAACAGAAATGTGTTTCCTATCCAACTGCAGACTATCAGGTGTGCTGGGAGTCGTCCCCTTTCTGACAGAGGGCATCAAACCTTTTACTAAAGTTCTGCTTCATCAATGTCTTAGAGCGCTGCAGATGTATCCCAGATAAATCACCCTGCTGACTCACCAGCTTGCTTTGAGAGGGCAACAGATCCAAAGCTGGGTGCTAGGTTCTTTCTGTCAACCCCCCAACCCCCACCGCCTCTCAGGTCCAAGAGAGAAGACACACTCACACACACTTCAAAATGTCGCCTTGGGATTCTCTGTCTGATCACAGATAGAGTGGACTTCATAAATCCCTGAAGCTGTAACACTGATGTGTGTGTGCATGCATGTCAGTCTGACAACTTCCAGTGTGTGTGAATGTAAAAACCAGTGGCCCTGTGCCTGCGTGTGAATGGAAACCCAAACCAGTATACAAATGTTGACAGTTGTTTGGGCGACAGGAAGTGTGCTGCTGGTGAGGATTCAGACCAATCAAAACGCCATGATGCCCCCCCCCCCCCCCCCATCTCTCTCTCACACACACACACAATACTACTACCAGACTGTCTTCTTGTCCCGTGAGGGGTCGCCACAGCAACCCAACCTTCTCCACTTCACTCTGTCCTTTGCATCGTCCTCCCCAACACCAGCCACTCTCATGTCCTCCCTCACTACGTCCATGTCTCTTCTCCTGGGTCGTCCTCTAGTCCTGTCCTTTGCATCGCCCTCCCCAACACCAGCCACTCTCATGTCCTCCCTCACTACGTCCATGTCTCTTCTCCTGGGTCGTCCTCTAGTCCTGTCCTTTGCATCGTCCTCCCCAACACCAGCCACTCTCATGTCCTCCCTCACTACGTCCATGTCTCTTCTCCTGGGTCATCCTCTAGTCCTGTTCCCTGGTAGTTCCATCCTTAGCATCCTTCTACTGATATAGTCCCTGTCTCTCCTCTGGACATGTCCAAACCATCGAAGTCTGGTCTGTCTCTTTTCTGCATTATTACAACATGTCTGGATAAGAAGCACTGATGATGGAACCGAGTCTATGGTGATATATTTCTGTAAGCTATGCCCACCTTTCCTTTTAAAAAAAATAGGCTTCGTCAACCTAAGCTGTGGTTAAATGAGACAATCCAGTGATGACAATGTGATAATAAATTCACCGGGTAAAGGTTAGCGGAGTGGAATAAACCTTTGTTGTGTTTGCTGTCCTTATATGACAACGCTCACCGCTGTAGGGGTTCGCTGAGCGTCCATACAGATTGCTGTAACTGTCCTCTGCTATTCCATCATAGGGCTCTTCTTCAAACTCCTCATCCTCATTCTGGTAGGATATGGGACTGTCAGTGGTTGGCAGGCTGGATGCTCCAGGACTGGACCTTTCGACACCCCCTCCCGCACCTTGAAGGTGGTAGGACGGCACGCTGGGGATGAGGGTCCCACCAGCGGCTGAATAGAGCAGCGAGCTGGCTCTCGCCAGGCGACTTCCTAACTCAGAAGATGTAATTTTACTTTGTGTCACGGGTGTGGGGTCAGATCCTTCTGTCTTAATCCGTCGTTGGGGCATGAGCAGGGAAGGAGACCAGCCCGGGGACCCGAACAGCGCCGCCAGCCCATTAGCGTTATTACAGGGACTCTGGGGCTCCGATCCCATGTCCTCTAAAGACCCCGCTGTCTGCGAGTCACAGTGAGGAGAGTTCGCCTTGAACATTAGGTCCATGCCTCTTTCAACTATATGTTGGATTTGGAGGTAACCAGCTGTGTACATGACCACCAGCTGTTCACTAGCTGCCATCGTTAGCTTCCCTGTGTAGCAGAAAGTGAGGATCTGATCAAAACAATCAGGTGTGACGGAGGAAGGCAGCTCAAACTGGGTCTTGGTCGAGCTGCTGAAGAGGTCACGGAAGTAGAGGCTGCTGGCCGCCAGCACAGCCCGGTGGGCTTTAAACGCCCGGCCTGGTGGGCGGGAGGAAAGCAAAGCGTTGGCATCATCGATAAAACGGTCGATTAATTCCTCCTTGTGTTTCCTACAAACCAACCTTTGACCAGGATGGAGACATCGCAGTGGTGTCCCAGCAGGCGCTGCTCATTCAGGGAGCCCAGGACCGTGGCTCCAAAGTTGGGGATCTCCACATGGAGCAGCTGGGACATGTTTGATGATGAGGAAGAGGAAGACGGGATTCAGATATTCACTGCAGACTCTGCCGCTGACAGAGGCATCTAGACCAAGAGATAGAGACGTGAAGAAGTATAGAATGAAGGGAGGAATATAAATGTAATTAAAGAGGAAGAGACACGCTAAGGGAGGAAGATTCAGAACAGAGTGGAGAAGAAGAAGAAGAAGAGGCGTGTGTGAGAGATAGTGGGTGAGGAAGGAGGAGTCAGAGCAAGGAGCGTTCCTGCTGTACTCAAAGACACGCTAAACCTACAGAACCCCCCCAGCAGGGACAGCTCGACTTCACTCAGGACACCAGAACCACCACAATCAATTTGGACTTTCTGCTGACTCCACACTTTTTGTCAGCATTTATCCAATTTCTAAACTGTGGCTGGAAAACGGAAAATCTCTCTCTCTCTCTCTCCCTCTCTCCCTCTCTCTCTCACATACACACGCACACAATCTCGCTCTCTCTCGCTCTGACACACACACACACACACATTCATTCATTTGAAACTCTATGGCCTACTTCTCTTTCTCCAGGCACCATCTATCCTACCATGAACCCTGTGTCATTGTTTGTTTTCCCCCCACCAACAAACGCACACACACACACACACACACTGGTTTCATTATTAAGCAATGCTGCAGAATAGTTTCCAGGAATGCAATTATTTTTTTACCGCCTCACACACACACACACACACACAGAAATGCACTCTGGCTTACATAAAAAGGGTGTGTGTAATCACACACACATACCTTACAGGCTGCATAAGGACTTTACTGTGTACCTGGTGAACAAACGCTCACCTGAACTGGGACAGGACCCCCCCCCCCACTCATGCACAAAAACAGACAGAAAGCAGCGAGTAACCCCGGACAGTTCTGACCTGGGTACGCCAGTCCTCTGGTTCAAACGCACCATGGAGCCCGAACACCCCCCCCCCCCCCCCCCCCAGCAGGAGTCGGGATCGGGACAGAGGAGGAGCAGGAGGTGGAAGGAGGTGGAAGGAAGCGCTCTGCTCTGCCTGGTCGACTCTCTCATTCCCCCGTCCTCTCCAGGTCTGATCCGTCCTCCGGCCTTATTCTCTCTGTCTCTGCTAACTGTGGTGCCGTCTCAAAGCCCCCCCGCCCCCCCAGCTCTATTCTCCAAGGCTCGATTCAACAAGTAGAGAGAGGGAGAGAGAGGATGAGACAGAGTGGGGAGAGAGAATCAATGGTGAAAGGAGTGGGAGGCTCAGCGCGAGTGTGTGTGCGATCAATGCAGTATCTATACGTCGCAGGGAGTGGGAGGGGGAAAAACACGGGCTACAGTTACAGACCGGGAGGGGGAGGGACGAGGGAGGGAGGGGGAGTTGAGACGGAGAGGAAGTCATCTGAGGACAGGACGAGAAGAGAAAGACAATGAGGTTGAAGCAACTTCTGCTGCTCCCCCTGGACAGATCGGGAGGTGTCCCAAAGACATGTCATCAGATTACAGATTATAGATTATTGATCAGGTCAGACAACACCGGTGAGACTGAATGCATCACATTTAGACAAGGAACGGCTTGATTGATCCGGACGCTTTCAGAAACACAATAGTTCTAAATCCAGTTAGTTGTTCTTGTTGTGTTTTCTGTGAATCGTAGGAGGGGCCCCTGCCAGCCTGCTACACAGGAGGGCCCCCTGCCAGCCTGCTACACAGGAGGGCCCCCTGCCAGCCTGCTACACAGGAGGGGCCCCTGCCAGCCTGCTACACAGGAGGGGCCCCTGCCAGCCTGCTACACAGGAGGGGCCCCTGCCAGCCTGCTACACAGGAGGGGCCCCTGCCAGCCTGCTACACAGGAGGGGCCCCTGCCAGCCTGCTACACAGGAGGGGCCCCTGCCAGCCTGCTACACAGGAGGGGCCCCTGCCAGCCTGCTACACAGGAGGGGCCCCTGCCAGCCTGCTACACAGGAGGGGCCCCTGCCAGCCTGCTACACAGGAGGGGCCCCTGCCAGCCTGCTACACAGGAGGGGCCCCTGCCAGCCTGCTACACAGGAGGGGCCCCTGCCAGCCTGCTACACAGGAGGGGCCCCTGCCAGCCTGCTACACAGGAACACAGTCGAGATTTTCTACATTTCCGGATTCTCCCATTCTGAGCGGAAGCTGATGTCTCCCGACCCCAGAGAAGACAGGAGACAGCCAGAGGAGGACAACTTCAAGATATGTGGGAGGGGGACAATACTCATTTGCTGCGACAGTTTAGTAATTGTATTTTGACAGAATGCGTGCACTCTCACTGCCCCCCCCCCCCACACACAGTACATGTGCGATTCTGGCGTGTCACAGGAACTTCTCTGACACATGAAGACAGTCGGTCTCTCCAGAGACTAAATAATGAAGTCCTAAAGAGAAGCTGCTGCGGCTGGACTCAGATTCTGCTGCTCGGTTCTGAAGTTCTGAAACAGAGAAAGTTGTGCTCAGTCAAAGCAGAACCGTGAACGGGAGGATATCAGAACGCGTCAGACTAAAGCTCACATGCGACGCACACCCAGCGACACGCGTGGCGTGTTTGTGTGTCTGTCCCTGCTTGAACTTGCCACACTGCTCCCACCAGTCCGTCGCCTCCTGTGTAGGGTGGGGGCGTGGGGGGGGTGTCCTTACATCGCCTCCTGCCTCTCCCTCCTTCCATCCGCCCTGCGTACCACATACCCGTCTCTCTGCCAATTAATGCACACAGCGCTGCAATGCAGTGAGGCCGGCGCGTGCCACGGCAACGAGCCTGCACACACGCACGTACGTGCACAGTGAGGCTGGCGCGTGCCACGGCAACGAGCCTGCACACACGCACGTACGTGCACAGTGAGGCTGGCGCGTGCCACGGCAACGAGTCTGCAAACACGCATGTACGTGCACAGTGAGGCTGGCGCGTGCCACGGCAACGAGCCTGCACACACGCACGTACGTGCACAGTGAGGCTGGCGCGTGCCACGGCAACGAGTCTGCAAACACGCATGTACGTGCACAGTGAGGCTGGCGCGTGCCACGGCAACGAGCCTGCACACACGCACGTACGTGCACAGTGAGGCTGGCGCGTGCCACGGCAACGAGCCTGCAAACACGCATGTACGTGCACAGTGAGGCTGGCGCGTGCCACGGCAACGAGTCTGCAAACACGCATGTACGTGCACAGTGAGGCTGGCGCGTGCCACGGCAACGAGTCTGCACACACGCATGTACGTGCACAGTGAGGCTGGCGCGTGCCACGGCAACGAGTCTGCAAACACGCACGTACGTGCACAGTGAGGCTGGCGCGTGCCACGGCAACGAGCCTGCAAACACGCATGTACGTGCACAGTGAGGCTGGCGCGTGCCACGGCAACGAGCCCGCACACACGCACGTACGTGCACAGTGAGGCTGGCGCGTGCCACGGCAACGAGTCTGCAAACACGCATGTACGTGCACAGTGAGGCTGGCGCGTGCCACGGCAACGAGCCTGCACACACGCACGTACGTGCACAGTGAGGCTGGCGCGTGCCACGGCAACGAGTCTGCAAACACGCACGTACGTGCTAACCGGGCAGAACGTGGCGGGGGGAGGGGAGAAAGTGCAGAGAGTGGAAGGAGAATATGTCGAGTCAGGCACACAGTATGGGGTGTACCACACACACACACACACACACACACACACAGAGCCTGTAAACGCATGACTGAACATGAAACATGCATGTGCATGCACACATTCACACGCGTACAGAACATGAACACATTAACAGCCCCCTCCTAAGGGCATTCATGTCGACTTCACGCGTCTGAAAACACTAACCATGAACTCCCTCAACTTATTTGTCTAACGAGCTTGTGTGCACATCTGTGCACGTTGTGTGTGTGTGTGTGGCCAGTGTGTTTGCATTTCCACGTAAAAATGTTCTGGCTGGGACTTATATCACGCTACAGCAGGCTGCATGTGTGTGTGCGTGCGCGTTTGCAGGTGTGTGAGATGAAACAAGATACACACCGATTGCTGTTGTCTTTATTGGAAAGAGCTACATCAATTCAAATCCAGCCTTCATTCCTGCGCAGTGTTATTAACTGTATCAGCAGGTCACACACACTGACACACACTGACACACACAGTGACACACACACACTGACACACACTGACACACACAGTGACACACACACACTGACACACACTGACACACACAGTGACACACACACACTGACACACACAGTGGCACACACACAGTGACACACAGTGACACACACAGTGGCACACACACAGTGACACACAGTGACACACACAGTGGCACACACACAGTGACACACAGTGACACACACAGTGACACACAGCGACACACACAGCGACACACACAGTGACACACACAGTGACACACAGTGACACACACAGACACACACAGTGACACACACAGTGACACACACAGCGACACACACAGTGACACACAGTGACACACACAGTGACACACACAGCGACACACACAGTGACACACAGTGACACACACAGTGACACACACTGACACACACAGTGACACACAGTGACACACAGCGACACACACAGTGACACACACAGCGACACACACAGTGACACACACAGTGACACACACAGTGACACACAGTGACACACACAGCGACACACACAGCGACACACACAGTGACACACAGTGACACACACAGTGACACACAGTGACACACAGCGACACACACAGTGACACACACAGCGACACACACAGTGACACACAGTGACACACAGTGACACACAGTGACACACAGCGACACACACAGTGACACACACAGCGACACACACAGTGACACACAGTGACACACAGCGACACACACAGTGACACACAGCGACACACACAGTGACACACACAGACACACACAGTGACACACACAGTGACACACACAGTGACACACACAGTGACACACACAGTGACACACAGCGACACACACAGTGACACACACAGTGACACACAGTGACACACACAGTGACACACACAGTGACACACACAGTGACACACACAGTGACACACACAGTGACACACACAGTGACACACAGTGACACACACAGCGACACACACACAGTGACACACACAGTGACACACACAGTGACACACACAGTGACACACACACAGCGACACACACAGTGACACACAGTGACACACACAGCGACACACACAGTGACACACAGTGACACACACAGTGACACACACAGTGACACACAGTGACACACACAGTGACACACAGCGACACACACACAGCGACACACATGCGTTCAGATTTAATTACTAGTTTTACTGTAGCTATCTAACAACAAGAGGCCTCTTCAAACATTGGACCATAAACGTCATACATAATTCATGCCGTCACCATTCATGCTGTCACCATCCAGTTCACATCATTTCCGTCTTGAAGTCGAGTTGGTGCCAACTTTGATTCCAGGTGCAGGTGAGCAAACGAAGCCCGACTCAGACGCACGTTTCCGTCCCAAGGTGAGCTGATCGACTCGTTATAAATATTCAGATCCTGCAGTTGTTCTCGTGTCTGAAGAACCAGACAACAGATTCTATCCACGTCGAGACGGCAACGCTCCCCGGCAACAGTCCTACCAATCGGGACCAAGCGGGTGTCTGCCTGTGTCTGTCTGAGTATCATTATGGGATGTTGAGACAGAGCGCAAGAGAGATTACTGCTTGTAATGCAGCATCATTCTCTCTGTGTCGTCCCGGCTGGGTGAAAGCAGACCCGGCTGGGTGAAAGCAGACCCGGCTGGGTGAATGCAGACCCGGCTGGGTGAATGCAGACCCGGCTGGGTGAAAGCAGACCCGGCTGGGTGAATGCAGACCCGGCTGGGTGAAAGCAGACCCGGCTGGGTGAATGCAGACCCGGCTGGGTGAATGCAGACCCGGCTGGGTGAATGCAGACCCGGCTGGGTGAAAGCAGACCCGGCTGGGTGAATGCAGACCCGGCTGGGTGAATGCAGACCCGGCTGGGTGGAAGCAGACCCGGCTGGGTGAATGCAGACCCGGCTGGGTGAAAGCAGATCCGGCTGGGTGAATGCAGACCCGGCTGGGTGGAAGCAGACCCGGCTGGGTGAATGCAGACCCGGCTGGGTGAATGCAGACCCGGCTGGGTGGAAGCAGACCCGGCTGGGTGAAAGCAGACCCGGCTGGGTGAAAGCAGACCCGGCTGGGTGAATGCAGACCCGGCTGGGTGGAAGCAGACCCGGCTGGGTAAATGCAGACCCGGCTGGGTGGAAGCAGACCCGGCTGGGTGAAAGCAGACCCGGCTGGGTGAATGCAGACCCGGCTGGGTGGAAGCAGACCCGGCTGGGTGAATGCAGACCCGGCTGGGTGAATGCAGACCCGGCTGGGTGAAAGCAGACCCGGCTGGGTGAATGCAGACCCGGCTGGGTGAAAGCAGACCCGGCTGGGTGAATGCAGACCCGGCTGGGTAAAGATGTCCGATGCAGAAACCTGATTTCATAACCTCAGCAACAAACAGTGAAGGAATTATAAGTCAGTCAGAGAGTTAACCATGTCCCCGAAACTAGTTAGAACTAGTTGGGCAACATTCTGATCCTATACCAACACCTGCCACAGACTGTATGTATGTGATGTTACCACGACACCGAAGATGTAGTTACCTGTTAGCGTGCAACTCAAAGCAGCTAATAACTTTCCACGAGGAGCTAGTGATGTTGAATTCAATTCAATTCAGTTTTATTGATATAGCGCCAGATCACAACAGGAAGTCATCTCAAGGCACTTTACAGGATTAGCAGGGAAAGACCTGCAGGGAAACACAGAACCCAACTTGACCCACAAGAGCAACGGAGGCAAGGAAACACTTCCCTTTAACGGGCAGAAACCTTGGACAGAACCTAGGCTCATGGTGGACGGCCATCTGTCTGACCGGCTGGGTTGAGATAGAGAGAGAGAGAATGGCAGGTCGGAGACGAGTCAAAAACAAGGATCCACCATTGCTTTTCCACTCTTCTGTGACAACGGTCGCGACCTTGGGCGACTCTTACCCACCAGGAGAACGCCGGTTTAGATTCCGAGGCCGAGTTGACCCAGCAGCGCAGCAAATTACCATCTTTCACCCCAAAGCCCAAAGTCCATGGATAACAGTCCTGACCTGAAGACGTTTCCATGACAACAATTAGCTATAGTGACTAGAACACTCTGCCACCAGGGGGCGCACCCGAGCACTACACCCCAGCTGACTCAACTTCAGTCACTGCTGCTTGGCCGAGATCCGTTAATTTTAAATAAACAAATGTTATCTAAATCTCTAACAGTCATCATGCTAACATGCGAGGACAAAGCGAAGACATGTCAACGTGCTCGATGAGCGTCCTCCAGGCTCTACCCTAACCCCATTTAAATCAGCAGGGGCAGCATTCACTCGCTTTTATTCAGGCTTTTGTCACCATGTCTGGAAGAGATATTTGTTCATGAAGATTTTTAATCTTTTTCATCAAAAGATATGTTGATGCTTTTGAATCAATAGTCCTTCTGAATGGTGGGTGGCTTCCAGCCACTTTAATCTCAAAGCTACTTTTCACTGGGGGAATTACAAGTACCGGTAATAATAATAGTGGATGAAAGAGATTTAAATTTGTGACTTCTCGAAATAACGTCTACTTCAATGTGAGCCCTGCTGAACACTAAACGGGGCTGTAAAGGACAAACTTCAGAAAGGACGGAGCAGCTTCCTTTGCTTACTGAATGGCTGCAGCCTCAATGAAAAGCACTACAGGTATGTGACAGCGGAAGTCTGCAGATATTCAGACAATATTACAAATGGTGGCTAACAGCTGCAGTGGAGTTTTGGGGGCATGCTTGGTGAGAGGAGCAGAACCTGAGGAGGCCGCACACCTTTATCATCATGGCAGGTAAACTCAGTGAACATTTCCCCTGATTAAAGGTCATGATTAATGTGGTTTGGTGTAACGCGCCGTGGACTTAAAGTAAGTTTGCGTGCACTGCAGTGCATGTATGCCCCCCCCCCCAGTGAGCGCAGAATCTTGCATGTGGCACCACCCTCAGCATACATGTGCTCAAATAACATGTCACCTTGGATAACCTCACCGTGCCAGAAGACCCTTGCTGACTTCTGCTGCAAGAACAGCAAGATGGAAACAAACAGCAGCCCAGCATGGGGGGGGGACACAAAACACACACAGAAACGGTTCTATTAAATAAATGTCACACACGCATCAGAGGATTAATGCCATCCTCGTGTGTGCGTCAGACTCCGGCTTACAGCTTTGACTTTTGCAGTAAATCTAATCTCTGAAATGATGGATAATAAAACATTATAAATCCTCAGGCTTTTGTCTTTGGTTAGAAAGATGCACATCAGTGTGAACGGTGAGCAGAAGTAATACGATGTTCAGATGGAGCTTAAAGCAGAGAGGAAGGAAACAGCCCAACAAGTCACAGTGAAGGAAGTTTCATCAAACTCTGACGAGAAGTACTATTCTCATTTTCTCTACAGCCTGCTACTATTCTCATTTTCTCTACAGCCTGCTACTATTCTCATTTTCTCTCCAGCCTGCTACTATTCTCATTTTCTCTACAGCCTGCTACTATTCTCATTTTCTCTACAGCCTGCTACTATTCTCATTTTCTCTCCAGCCTGCTACTATTCTCATTTTCTCTACAGCCTGCTACTATTCTCATTTTCTCTCCAGCCTGCTACTATTCTCATTTTCTCTCCAGCCTGCTACTATTCTCATTTTCTCTACAGCCTGCTACTATTCTCATTTTCTCTCCAGCCTGCTACTATTCTCATTTTCTCTCCAGCCTGCTACTATTCTCATTTTCTCTACAGCCTGCGAAGGCGATCTCATGACTGCATCGTCGGTCATAGTTCTAAGCACTCAGTGCTACACAACCGCTAACACACACTCACACAAACACAGGGACGCATTCATGCCATGTGATCCGGCTAGGCCGAAAGCCAAACATGCCACTTACCAGAACTCAGAGAAGAACCGGGTCGGGCTCAGCGCAGCACCGTGGAGCCGCTGCAGTGCGGGGGCCGGAGATTCGGAGAAACACACACGTGACGTTTGAGACCGTTCTGAGGAGCACGCCATGTTTACTCTGCATTGTCTCGGTTCTTGGAAGGCTTCCTGAAAAGCATCCCGAATAGCTTCTCCAGTCCTCAGGGCCTCGTCCTCTCATCAATAACCGACAACCCGAAGACCGCAGCAGCAGCAGGGGGTCAGCGCCCCCCCCCCGGCTCGGAGCTGCAGGGACAGGAACGTAAAGAACACCATGCGTGACTGATGCCCCGTTTCACATACCATCAGCAGCGACTCATGGTCGCCTCAGCCAATGAGGAGCAGGCAAAGCAGAACAGCACAGAGAAGGAATGTAATCAAACGGAGACCGGGACAAATGTCCAGGGCTTAATGTCAGCAAGGAACGGAGACCGGGACAAATGTCCAGGGTTTAATGTCAGCAAGGAACGGAGACCGGGACAAATGTCCAGGGTTTAATGTCGGCGAGGAACGGAGACCGGGACAAATGTCCAGGGTTTAATGTCAGCAAGGAACGGAGACCGGGACAAATGTCCAGGGTTTAATGTCAGCAAGGAACGGAGACCGGGACAAATGTCCAGGGTTTAATGTCAGCAAGGAACGGAGACCGGGACAAATGTCCAGGGTTTAATGTCAGCAAGGAACGGAGACCGGGACAAATGTCCAGGGTTTAATGTCAGCAAGGAACGGAGACCGGGACAAATGTCCAGGGTTTAATGTCGGCGAGGAACGGAGACCGGGACAAATGTCCAGGGTTTAATGTCAGCAAGGAACGGAGACCGGGACAAATGTCCAGGGTTTAATGTCGGCGAGGAACGGAGACCGGGACAAATGTCCAGGGTTTAATGTCAGCAAGGAACGGAGACCGGGACAAATGTCCAGGGTTTAATGTCAGCAAGGAACGGAGACCGGGACAAATGTCCAGGGTTTAATGTCAGCAAGGAACGGAGACCGGGACAAATGTCCAGGGTTTAATGTCAGCAAGGAACGGAGACCGGGACAAATGTCCAGGGTTTAATGTCAGCAAGGAACGGAGACCGGGACAAATGTCCAGGGTTTAATGTCGGCGAGGAACGGAGACCGGGACAAATGTCCAGGGTTTAATGTCAGCAAGGAACGGAGACCGGGACAAATGTCCAGGGTTTAATGTCGGCGAGGAACGGAGACCGGGACAAATGTCCAGGGTTTAATGTCGGCGAGGAACGGAGACCGGGACAAATGTCCAGGGTTTAATGTCAGCAAGGAACGGAGACCGGGACAAATGTCCAGGGTTTAATGTCGGCGAGGAACGGAGACCGGGACAAATGTCCAGGGTTTAATGTCGGCGAGGAACGGAGACCGGGACAAATGTCCAGGGTTTAATGTCGGCGAGGAACGGAGACCGGGACAAATGTCCAGGGTTTAATGTCAGCAAGGAACGGAGACCGGGACAAATGTCCAGGGTTTAATGTCGGCGAGGAACGGAGACCGGGACAAATGTCCAGGGCTTAATGTCGGCGAGGAACGGAGACCGGGACAAATGTCCAGGGTTTAATGTCGGCGAGGAACGGAGACCGGGACAAATGTCCAGGGTTTAATGTCAGCAAGGAACGGAGACCGGGACAAATGTCCAGGGTTTAATGTCGGCGAGGAACGGAGACCGGGACAAATGTCCAGGGTTTAATGTCGGCGAGGGACGGAGACCGGGACAAATGTCCAGGGTTTAATGTCGGCGAGGAACGGAGACCGGGACAAATGTCCAGGGTTTAATGTCAGCGAGGAACGGAGACCGGGACAAATGTCCAGGGTTTCATGCCGGCGAGGAACGGAGACCGGGACAAATGTCCAGGGTTTCATGCCGGCGAGGAACGGAGACCGGGACAAATGTCCAGGGTTTCATGCCGGCGAGGAACGGAGACCGGGACAAATGTCCAGGGTTTAGTGTCGGCGAGGAACGGAGACCGGGACAAATGTCCAGGGTTTAATGTCAGCGAGGAACGGAGACCGGGACAAATGTCCAGGGTTTCATGCCGGCGAGGAACGGAGACCGGGACAAATGTCCAGGGTTTCATGCCGGCGAGGAACGGAGACCGGGACAAATGTCCAGGGTTTCATGCCGGCGAGGAACGGAGACCGGGACAAATGTCCAGGGTTTAGTGTCGGCGAGGAACGGAGACCGGGACAAATGTCCAGGGTTTAGTGTCGGCGAGGAACGGAGACCGGGACAAATGTCCAGGGTTTCAACCGTTTAAATATCACTCCTCTGAATCTTCCACAGAGCTCTGCATGAGTTCTATGGAGCTGCAAGCAGACGAGCAGATTAAGCCGTGTGTTGGGAGGACATCGACCCCCCCCCCCCCCCAGAGAGAGAGTGCAGCACGCAGCTGGCCCCTTATCTGTCTCTGGAACCATAACATCTTATCCCAAGGACAGGCTGCAGTGTTCTGTGGCTCTCACCTTACACACATGAACTCTACATGCGCCCCCGCCCATAGGCTCGTACCCCCCACCCGGACAGCATCCTTTGTCGTCCAGATTCTGATCCATTAAGGGTTGAATGTGAGACGGGACGGGAACCTTTTCGTTCCCTCCCCTTCTGAGAGGACGCTGCCTCGCTCTCCTCGCACCCCCCCTCCAGGAATGCTGCATCGCGTCAGGCCTATGGAGGAAGGGCATCTCGGGACACAGCAAGCGCGCGCGCGCGCACACACACACACACACACACACACACACACACACACACACACACACACACACACACACACACACACACACACACACACACACAGCTGTTGAGGGCAATCACGGCCCTCTAGCCTCCAAGTCAATAATGTCAGCCTGAAGAGAATAAAAAGAGGGGGGGCCCACCGGACCCACCCGGGTCCACGCAGGCCCCCCGGGGTCCACAGCGGAACCTTCAGAGCCCAGACCACGTCCGTTCATTAGCTAGTGACGTATGAGCAGCAACTGTCCCTGTCGATGACGCGCAATGGGCGGAGTTTTACCAGACTTAATCGTGACGCGAAGCCGATCTGAAGCCGCGTTGTCCTCCGTTCCCGGTGTTCGGCCCGGTTAACGTTAAAACCGGCGATAACGAGGCGGGCTGGTGAAGCTCCGTGGGTGAGCTGTCCCGTACCGAGGGGGGGGGGGGTATTTACCCGGTATGCTCCACGCAGCGAGTCCGTCAGCCGGCGCCAGGCGGTCTCCTCTTATCATCGATAAAGTTTGCGGGATGGAACACGCAGCAGGCCCCGGCGCGTGCCCGTCTGCGTGACTCTAGGCCCCCATCCCTCTCTCTCTGCGCGCCCGCGTCCCCGTGCAGGAAGTGAACAGTCTCGCCTGCAGCCTGACGTCACGCGCACAGCCCCCCCAGGTGTTCCGGTGCGGGGAGTGCGTTCTGCGTTCGGTGCAGACCGGAGGGAACCGGCGAGCCGCCCGCAAACGACGCAGCGCTGTGTGACTGTACTTGTACTCTAGCATTCTATCTAATAAATATATTCATCATCATCATCATCAGCACGTGATTAAATGCCGTCGCCTGATGCCGAGCACGCGCACCTGCCGTGCGAGCGCGGCAGGTGCGCGAGCTCGATATGACGATCGGGTTGATCGTTCACAAAACACAAACACGTTCAACAGTTAATACCTCCCCCCCAGACAAAAAGAAGAAAAGAAACGGAGCCGGCACCTCTGGCGCCCCCATGCGGGGTGCGGGTGGGGGGCACACAACGCCCATCTCCAGAACAGAAGAGGAGTCCTGCTCCTGATGATCCGTCCTCAGCCCAGAAGAGGGGATCCAGTTTGGTTCCACCAGACCCTGATCTGATGTGATCCAGTTTGGTTCCACCAGACCCTGATCTGATGTGATCCAGTTTGGTTCCACCAGACCCGGTCACCGTTTATGACGAACGTTCCAGGTTCTTGAACCTGTTCCATCATGTCTTCCCTCCACGTTCTGGTTTTAATCTCATTACGGTTTAATCTGAGGACTATTTTTTTAGTTTGTAAACATTTAGAGACCCCCCCCCCCCCCCCAATAAAAACTAAAAGCTTCCTCAGCGAGTACAGCTGGTTAGAAATAAATATTACAAACATGTTTGTGTATTGATCGAGGAAACATGAAGCCTGCACGAACGTTTATTATTACAATGATCTTAAATGAAATATTCTGGTTTACATGTAGAAGCCGTCAAAGAGTGAAGTTTACAGGATGCGACGGAACCCAGCCTGAAGAGCGGCGACGCCCCAAACCGCAGCAACACGCAACACATTCAACCAATAGCGTCACAGGAAGTGATGTCACGTTCTGCTGGAGAGAGTCTCACTGCTCCAGATCTGAGCCACACATCCGGGTCCCCCCGTCGCCGCTACATGTCCACAAACACCATGAAGCACCAGCCGAGCCCCCCCACCAGGAACATGGTGACGTGCATGCTGCAGACGATCAGGTCATTGATCACGTCCAGGTCCAGCCGGCGGTGGCCCAGCAGCAGCAGGATGACGGACAGCTTGAACTGAAGCCGCAGCAGCACCCGCACGCTGACGTACTGCAGCAAGAAGAGGGCCGACAGCGCCACCCAGAGGAGGGAGGTCAGCAGGCCGCAGCCGAAGAACAGCAGGAAGCGCAGGAAGCTGTACATGCAGCGCGAGCGCAGGTACAGGTCAAAGTTCGTGTACTTGGTGCGCACGAGCTTGGACGCGTGCGTCGACCCGCAGGACGAGTGCATGCAAGTGGTGTGGGGGCCATGGAAGCTGCGCCCCCGCCGCGGGATGGGGATCACAGGCATGTGTGCGCGACGGAAGGGGCGGAGCGCACAACGTTAGCGCCGTTTCCGGAGCGACATTTAGCTGGGGGGGGGCTGGCTTCCTCTTCAGGACGGCGTCGACCTGTGAAGAGACAAGCGTTCATGTCACTTTGTCTCCAAAAAGGTGCTTTCGCACCTGAGCCAGGAAGTGGAGGCCCAGGTGCGTCGCCCGAACGCTGGTCATCTGCCCCCGGAAGCTGACCTTTCGATGTTCCGGGACCAAAAAGCGCGAGCGTGCCGACCCGGCCGTCCGTGCAGCATCCCGGGCTCCAGACGCTCCCGTTCGGCCGAGCTGCTTCCGTTTTCTGTTTTCCGTTTTCTGTCTTCCGTCAGAGGAAACGGACCGTGATCCGTATGTAGCACAGCACGCGCCGGCTCGCCGTTTCCTCGTCCTGTCGCAAAATAAACGAGTCATCCGGATGTGACGTCAGCTGAAGATTTAAAGGGGAAGTGTTGGCGAGGTTGCAGGAATGCCACATTATTAGGGATTTGGTTTATGTTTATAAAATTCTTCATAATTTAATTTAGTCACTTGTGTCTACTTTGAACTGTAGAAAGTACTTTTTCTCAAATAGATTAAACTCTGGATATTACCAAACGCTGAAAATATCTATATTTTTCAAAATCGCACGGCTTTGAAAAAGTCGAGAAAGATCAATTAAAAAGATCGGCCAAAGGAAACGAAAGAATATGAGAAACAAGCTTAATAAATGTGGCTTCAATGGCAGCGTAATGATTGATGGATCGGTGTCTTGATCATCAATAGTCATATTGAACCGAACCGAATTTTTGGGCCTGGGCGGTGATCATGAGAGAGAAAGCATTTTGATAGCGATCCACTAGAGGGAGCTGTTCGTTCACGTTTCACTGCCTTCCGGTGCAGTTTTTGTTCCGCCTGATGTGGGCAGATGTTAATAAAATCCATCCATCGCCTCCCTCCTCGCGGCCTCTGATAAATGGGAACATGCAGAAGCATCTGTTGAAGCTGCGGAGCCGCGTTTAGGTGCTGCGTCTCCGAGATCTGCTCAAAGCCTCCATGCGAGCTGAGGAAACTGCTATTATTCACATTAACGATGTCAATAAAGTGGATGCCAGCGATTTAGACATTTAATACGCTTATAAACGAGGTGCACTATGGCAATATTATGGACTCATATATTCACCTCCAAAACATAAAGACCTGATGCCTCATCCGCTAAAGGTGGCACCTGTGTATCTAAAAATCCTTTCCCAGTTGGAAGGTGCCTGAAGATGGACGCTTTAAGAGTGTCATCGCCAAGGCTGCGTCCGAAGTACCGGCTGACTGCAGATGCCCAAATCGACTCCGGACTTCTAGCCTGGTGGAGCAGAAATTGCGGACCGTCAGCATCTACTAAGAGTGAGCAGGATTAGAGGGGAAATGGCTAAATTCTCTTTTACTCTTCCAAATTCAGTTGGGTTAAATCAATTAATGAATTAACTAAGTCGAGGTCACAGCCAAGTGTTGAGCAAAGACAGATGGCATCAATTAGCCAGGCTAATAAGATGGCAGAGAGTTTAATTGGTGAAAGTTTAATCAAAGCCTAGTTTGCCTCTGCTGCGTTAAGAGTCATCCATCTCCTACAGGAAGCTCCGCCCTCTCGGCCTCCATCAGTCCTCCTTTAGTACGTCCTCTGTCCTCTGTCTCGGGGCTTGGACTTACTTCTGACGGTCCCACAGCGGGCGGGGCTTGGACTGACCTCCAACTTGTCCAATATTAAGCACACACCTCCTGCTCCTTTACAAGGCAACACACACACAGAACGGTAGGTCGTTGAGCAGGTCGTCCTATGATTGAGAGGTCGGCAGTTCGCATCCCAGCTCCCACACATGTGCACACTGCCGTTGTGTCCTTGAGCAAGACACTTCACCCACATTGCCTGTGTGAATGTTGGTGGTGGTGCTTCTGTCAGTCTGCCCCAGGGCAGCAGCTCGGAATGGTCAGGCCAAAACCAACCTTTATGGGCTTCATGTTCAGGAAATCAATTATTGTTTCTTTTACTGAGACTGAAACGCTGCTTCATGTTCCTCCCTTCTATGTCCTCCTGAGACCCAGCCCGTTGACATGTCCTCTGTAGTGGACAGGAGGATATTTATCCTTCTCCTGCCCAGGTGTGGTTTTGTCCCGTCTGCTTTCATCAAAGAGCATTTAGCCTTTCCTGAATAATCCAACGAGAGCATCCAGTGGACGGAGGCCTGCAGCAGGAAACCTGAGAGTGGCACCGGACACGCAGAGGGCAGCTGGGATGGGAGGAGTCTGTGCAGTGAGCGCCATGGTTTGGGGACATGGCACCTGACCCCTCCCACCAAAGTGGAAATCAACAGGACAGGCCATGGTTGGAATAAACACACGTCAGCTTGGGTCCAGTTTCCAGCAGAGCCCCTCGGGTACGTGGTGCTGGGTTGGGGCCAGCTTGGTAAGATCATACAGGCACGCCATCGTGCAGGTGCACCTTTTGAAGGTGCTGAAAATAGCCAGCCTCCTCAGAGGTTTTTGTTCTGCCGGCCAGACGGTCACCCTTTGGTGGTGTTGCTGGCTGCTTGTGCGACTCGTCCTGAACTCTGAGCATGTGATCTGTCCCGGTCCACCTTCATTCATGAAGGGAAAGGCTTCAGCCAGTGTGTGTGCATGTGTGTGCGTGTGCGTGCACAACTTATGGGCTGTCAACACAGAGTGCAGAGCCTTGCTGGAAACTGATGACCACTGAGTGACTGACAGGAACGCTACACCACTTTGTTGGTCATGTGTGTGCACGTGTGTGTGTGTGTGCGTGTGCGTGCGTGTGTGTGTGCGCGCTGCTGCGTCTCCTCTCTGCACCATGAGGACTTCAGTGTTAAACAGGAGCGAGCTCCTGCACTGATGCTCCTCCGGACTCCTGAATTATTATTATTTTTACATTTTTTACACAGCACCCCCCCCCCCTCCCCCCCGAAGGAAATTAATATGTGCACACTTTGATCGTATCACACCTTTCATACATTCTCCCCTTTCTTTGCCCCCCCCCCCCCCATCAGCATCCGGAGGCTGATGAATACGTGGCCTCCTATTGATCGAGATGGGTGATGGATGATGGCTGGGAGATGAGTGATGGGGTGCAGGCGAAGGTGCCAATAAGGGGGCAGCCAGAGGGCGGGGTTCCCCCTGCTGGTGTTAATGGGAGAAGACTAGTGGAGACGGCTGCTGCGCTAACCGCTGAACCCAAACCAGCAGCAGCTTCAGCTGGGATTAGCATTTTACTGCCACACATCCACGGGTCACGCTGCTTGACATAGGCATCGTCTGTGTGTGTGTGTGTGTGTGTGTGTGCACGTGTAGCCATGGATGTGGGAGGAATACAGAGGGTTGGGGTGTTGAGTCTGCATGTGTGTGGGTGCTGGAAGGCAGAGAAGTGCTTGTGGGGGGGCACAAAGATGATGGATGACGGGGCAGGAGGGGAAGACTGCTCCACAGCTCCGCAGCTCCATCCTCCATCCTCCCCCCTCCATCCTCCCCCCTCCATCCTCCCTCCTCCCTCCTCCCTCCTCCCTGCTCCCTCCTCCCTGCTCCACAGCTCCACAGCTCCCTCCTCCCTCTTCCCTCCTCCCTCCTCCCTCCTCCCTCCTCCCTCCTCCCTGCTCCACAGCTCCACCCTCCCTCCTCCCTCTTCCCTCCTCCCTCCTCCCTCCTCCCTCCTCCCTGCTCCACAGCTCCAAACTGATATCCCAGCAAATGTTTTTGTCCACTGTGAAAAATGAGCTGCAATTCTCCTCTCCTCCTGCCTCCTCCATGCTCCCTCCTCTCTTCTCATCCCTCCTCTCTCCTCCCTCTCTTCCCTCCTCTCTTCTCCATCCTCCCTCCTCCGCCGGCAGCCTTGGCCTCCTGGGCTACGTCTCACCGTGTACCTGCCTATCGTTTTCTTGTTGCCATACTAACCTGCCTCAGATCATTGTCCATCACCCTTTGCCATTTATCTCTGTCTCTTCCTTGCCCTTCCTGGCATGGCATTTAGAGAAACCCACCTATTAGATTGGACTATTAGTTCGGCTGCAGGGGGGGGGGGGGGGGTTGGTAATAGAGTCACAGACGCAGGAAAGGCTGTGCTGTGCATTTAAATGAATGAAATCTACATTTATACACAAAACAACGGTAAAACAGAAATATGATATTAACATATTTGGTCTAAAGAAAATGAATCAAATCACACACACTCCCAGAATTCTTTCTTTGTACATTTTTTACACAGTATTCCCCCGTAGACGACTGTAGACGAGATGATTGAGGTCGTTTCGTCTAAAAGAAAACGGATAGGTTTTAAATACCACATAATTGACTCAGCAAGACAGAATTTGATAATGATATATTTTTAAAGTGCTATACAGTTATAAATGATTCGGGCCTTTTTTAGCAACACTGATAGCATCTTTCATCTACAAACACATCGAAAATAATGGCTGTGAGGTAAAGCAAACAAAAGCAAGTCTTCCACAAGTATATGTAAGGAGAAATTTAGAAATGAATAACTACAGGATGGCACATTGTTCAGAAATGATATGACGGCTCAATAAAATGACAGGCTTGTTTAAGTTTCATTTTACTTTAAGCAAATCCTTAATGAGTTTTCCTTTGCCCATGGTATGTGCACATTTATACCATTGCAATGGCGATGCTTCTGCTAGGAGGGTTTCAGGTAGGCTAAATATCCACCCACCTAATAATGACATGTTCATTCTTCTGTGGGGGAGATCACAATCGGCAATGAGCTAAAATGAGATGAAAAATGTCAAATCAAGGGTAAATGCATCACAGTTAATCTATATTATAAGCCTAGAAGAACAACGCTCTGGGTGTTGGACTTTCCTGTATTTCCTCCAGTTCTCACTGATTACTCTGGTGAGAACAGTTTATTGATAATTGATAGAAATGCTGGCAACAACCAAAAAATAAGACCTATATTTTTAATTAACAGACATTTTACAGAACCGGAACCCTTTTTCATTATTTATGCAGAGTGAGTGGGTTTAAAGTACAGCTGTTTGGTCTGGGTGAAAGTGCTCTGAGCTTGGGGGGGAGACCAAGTGTTCCGGATGAGAGATGAGGGGTTAATGTCAGGAGAAGGGATGAGAGTTGAGCGATAACTTGGGATATTTGGTATGGAGGAGCAAAAATGCCACAATTAAAAAGAAATAAAAGTGGAAAAAATAAAAAAAAATATACATAAAGGCATTTTTCCATGAAATTATAATCATTTTTTTCCTAGCAACCATGTAACAGAATATTCAAAATATATATTTTATATCCAGTCATATTCAATTCTTCTGTAGGTATGCATCCTAATATGTAATACGACAATTTTAAAGGCAGGTCTAGACTAGACCCATTATCATGTATTTAATTCCTAATCCACCCAATTCTTTTGCATCTTGGGCCAGAAAATATGGGTATGATCTCCAGCTGGTGGGCTGCGGTCTATGTCGGAAAAACCTTCTCTTCTGTTTCATCACATCCAACATCCTGCTTTCCAGTCAACGAATGACCTCCTCTGTAAGTCATTCAGTCAATGGGAATGTGCTAAAAGTCCAATCAGGATGGCTTTACTGCCTCTGCTAACTATAGCACCCCCAGATTTACAGTAGAGGGTAAGACCCCTTGTTTTTCTTAGTCTACGCAGATTTATGGAGTTTTGGCGAGACTCTCTTGTCAGCCGCCACTGAAACAATTAACACACACACACACACACACACACACACACACACACAATAACACGCATTATAGATGATGGTGTCTGAGTCGGTAACCTGATACAACCAGTGATGTTTGATGACGTGTTCAGTTTGATTTAAAAAGCAGCTAATAGCAGTTAGTGGCTGAAATGAGAAAGCAGATGTCCAATCAGAAGATCAGCATCCGTATAGGAGTTCACATTGTTAACTAGAAAAGCACTCAGAGCACAGACCCCCCCAAGCAGCTCAATACCCCCTCAATACCCTTCATACTCATCATATTAATACCCAATATGTATAGTATATTCATCTCACCCACCCCAATCTGTTATCAACCTGTGTAGCATACATTATGTCATTATCATTCATACGGTATCCACCAGTATATGTTCATGCACATGTATCTGTGTATATTTGTCTCCACAATCTGCATAGGAATCCATACATTACATGTTGCTAGCACCAAACCTGTGTAGATAACAGCTGTTAATCTTTTATACATTTCTGTCTCGTCCTGGTGATTGCCCTTCTGGTTACCTTGTACTTGAACATGTGTGATGACAAGAAAGTTGAACCTAACGCTAACTAACCAAACCTACTTTAAGGCCTGTCGACATTTCTTTACATTTTCTTTCAAAGTTAGCCCCTGTTGGATTCTAGTTCATCCCTACAGTCCCAGCTAAAACGTCGTTCATCACCTTCATTTGCTTTGTACGCCTGGATCATGGTTCCTGAACGCTGCAGCAGGAGAACAGCAGCTGGGACATGAACCTACCCCAGAGTTGGGCAAACTTTTTGACTCGCGGGCCACAATTGGTTCTAAAATTTGACAGAGGGGCCGGGTTCGGGAACAGATGGATGGAGTATTTGTGTGAACTAATATAAATGACATGTAAAAGTCACTACATGAAAGGATTTGGCCTTTTACAGGTAGCATTACAGGGAAAAGGTCAAATGAATGAGGTTTAATTATAATACAATTTAATTTAATGATATAATTTAGACAAGTTCGGCGGGCCGGATTAAATAGCCCAACGGGCCGTATATGGCCCCCGGGCCTTGGTTTGCCCATGCCTGACCTACCCTGTTCACCCCATAATGTCCAGTTGTCTCTCTTTAATGGCCATGATATAGTTTGATATGTGGATTAAATACTTATCCCTCCCCTCAGTCCGCCTTATTGATTTTCCGCATCCCTCTCTCCTCTACCTTTTCTATCCCACTCTTAAAGGTGAGGTGGACGCATGGCCTGATAAATAGCAGAGGATTGATTTGTATTTAACTAACAATTTACCAGAGATTCTCTCTCCTTCCTGCTCTGCTCCGCATCCCGCCCTCTCCTCTTCCTCTCTTTAAGGTCTCAGACGTCTTGTGAGCTGCACTGAGGAGAGGAGAGGTGATGCATGGGGAATTTATAGTCCGATCAATAAGTGCTGGCCTAACATCCACGCAGTCGGAATGCAAGGGCCTCGTGTCAGGGTGCACAAACAGGCCAGAAGGTGAACGCTGAGAAAGACACACAAAGAGAAAGATATATAGAGGCAGAGGGAAAAGTGAATGACCAGCCACAGACCCGTGGAGGTCTGGCCGGACACTCGTATGTGTAGAATAAAAGGAAACAGAGGGGAGAACACACTCAAAACGAGATTACGAGGCTCTCTGGATTGAGACAGAAACCCCCTCACTTCAAATCATTCTGTTTGAATGTTATAAAATCTAAAACGAGAAAAAGAACGCTTTCACACAAGAACAGCTTTTATAAAGGTCCCATATTCTACCCTTTTTCCAGAAGTTAACGCAGTTCTCAGACACTTATATGAAATATCTACACACACACATACACACACACCTACACCTACACTCTCTCTCTCACACACACACACACACAATGATAGCAATAATCTCAGGATGGGATCAAAATGCTTTGAATCATCCATCCATCCATCTTCAAACCGCTTCTTCCAGCTCTTCTACGTTCCCCGGCCAGCCGAGAGACATCGTCTCTCCGGCGCGTCCTGGGCCTTGTCAACCTTGTTCTTTAGGTCACTCCCCAAAGCTCGTGACCACAGGTGAGGGTAGGAATGGAGATCGACCGGTAAATGGAGATCTTCACCTTTCGGCTCTACTTCCTCGTCACCGTGACGGTGAAGAGAGCGCACGCACATCTTGTGCACGTTTCCCCGGGAGGGATTTCTTCTTACAGACCTATCAAACTACCAAGGACTGACTGGATGGTTTATTTACCTGTGTTTGGTTGATAAGGACCCAAAATGGAAAAAGTGAGTTTTTCATAATATGGGACCTTTAAAATAAATGTAAATGCTGTCTTTGAGGCTTTGTGTTTGGAACAGGTACTTTAATATCTTTATTATTATTATCATCAAATGGCTACATCTTAAATAAACGTCTATTTTTACAAAGAGCCTCGAATAAAGATACTTTATTGATTAGTCATTTAAACTATTTTTAAAGACACACTATTTCCAGCTGTGAGGTGCTGCTTTTTTTTCTTTTTCTTATGTGATGTGAATTTGGATTGATGAATATACTTGGTTAAAGTAATAATCAAATGTATTAAATAAAACTCAGACATGGGTTTTTATCATGGTTAGCAAAAGAAAGGAAATGTTCCCATTTCAGTGCAAAATCAGGGTAAATAAAGTCTGCAATAAATCAATATATCAAAAGATAAAATATATTCAATATATCTGGACAGTTTGCTCCAAAGTAACTAAGTAAGATGGCACAACCAGAACAAGTGTGCACGCGTCTCTCTTTAATCTCCACAAAAGGTACCGTTCAAATCGACCTCAATCAGCACCGAAGCTCTGTAGACCGAGGATGATGATGATGATGATGATGAGTTTTATTTTGGTTGTCAGATTAAGACAAAAAATACAATTTAAACAAAAATATATATATTACAACCAAAAAAGGAATAGGCAGAAGCAATGCGTAAGCCTATCCTATAATACAAGCAATTATTGGCTTTACATATCAAATTATTATTTATGCACACTTTTCATATTCATTAATTATTTGACACTTGAGACATGTTTTGAACCTTGATAACGAAATACATTGTTTTAAATCATCAGTTAACTCATTCCACAGTTTCACTCCAAGAACAGAAACAGAAACTTTAACACATTCGAACATAAATATACCTCTCAGATTATAACGGGTTTCCCTTCATTTGAAGAAGTCAGGATGATGATGGTGAGGTTCTGACTTCATCCCTCAGATCTACAAACTGATCAACCCTACAGATGATCTAATTATTGGTTATATTATAAATATCATACCAGCATTCTTTACACAAACAAACTGTTGCACACAAAAAATCATTATTATGGTCTTTACTGATAAATCAAGTCCTTGCTACGCTACACTTATTATTACTTACTCTGTAGTCGATGAGTCACAAACAGAATCCCTGGGATCACAGTGCCCCCTACCACGAGGCAGGAAAACTGCGTGCCTCACCTTGTGCCTCTTTTCCTGCCGTTTCATGATCGATCAGCACAAAAAACACGTTACGATCAGCTGAACTATGGTAAATAAAGTAAATAGAGACATACAGAGAGAGCGCATGGAGCACAGTTAGCTAGTACCGCTAATTGATCAATTCATGGTGAGGCTCAGCTAGCTGCTGCCTCACCACTCGTCTTTTCTCAGTATTTGAACCATAAATGTGAAAATTCAGAGATTTTAAATGGCAAACTTTTTATTACTGGATAAATATAACTATTTTTTAATTTGATTTTTAATTTTAAATTTGATTTTCTTTTACATGATAGCATGTACGGCTTCAACCCTGTCTCCCCTGACTACAGGTAGTAGAACCCCCATGTGTATCATGTGTTTGACACTTAAGTGTTTGCAAATTAGTTAGGAAAAACCTGGATCAAGGTGAACACAAAGACACAACATGAAAATTAATACAATACAAATGAGTATCTGCTGCTCTGCCTCAGTCAGGACTACTGGGTGTGGATACTGGAGAAGAACCCCTCCCCTACACAGAGAGAGAGAGAGGGGGGGGGGGGGGGGGGGGATGAAACTGGGATGAGACGGCAACGTTTACGGCCCTCGCCATGAAAGTGTTTTATCACACGTCTTGTAATGCAACACATTAAAGGGTTGCTGTTGTTATTTCCTGCAAGGTCGTTTTTACCCCTTTTACCCCTCGAGTCTCTGCCGTTCAGAGCCCTGATGGCGTTATCGTGTCATGAAGGCACACGCCATCGGAGGCTTGGAGACGAGGTTGTCTGTATATCTGCTTCATGTTCACATAGAATGGAATAGAGAATAGAAAATAGAAAATAGAAAATAGAAAATAGAATAGAATAGAAAGCCTTTATTGTCATTGCATAGTGGATATACGAAGAGATTACGAGCACTGCTCCACATGCATGTTTCTTCAGTGTGCATTTTATGCTACCTGTGCATGCAGGTTTGTGTGTCTTTGTCATCACTGAACTGCTTTTGAGTTTATTTTGGGATTATTTTTCCTGTCAGACTTTTTAATTTGGTATTTTAGCCCTTCTTTTTTCAGATTCTTCATCCAGTCGTCATTTTATTGAAGACATACATGTACTTTGTATTATTCCTGCTTTCATATATACGTGCACAGGCTATTCTGGTAATCCTATCAGTTTGGCCTCGACCCCCCCCCCCCCCCCAACCCCTGATTCGCCTGCAGCTCCCACTGTAATAAAAGAAAAACATAATCCAGTGTTTAGAAATATGATCTTTTCTTGTTGCAGCCCAGTGGGATTAAGGAGAAGAGGAACCTCTGGGGACCATGACCCTGGACGTAGGGCGTGAAAACCAATCAGAGTGAAGCTTCCTGGTCTGAGCTTCAAATGAAAATGTTGCTTCATCTTCAGCAAGAAATTAAATCAGTTTGATTCAGAAACATGTTTGTGGAAAAGAAACAGAAAACCCCTTTACTACTTCTATGCACAGCTGTGTGTGCGTGTGTGTGTAGATGTGTGTGTGTGTGTGTGAAATTGGGAGTTTTTTTAAATATGTTTCCGGCCCCTCCTCCTCTGGTTAATCCCCTCTAAATGTAAATCTGTATACACACATGATCCAACGAGAACTTTATGTAAAATGGACCATAACTCTAGTGGACGCCCCCCCCCATATGACTCGAAGTCATTTCATTACGTAAAAGGGTTTGTTGAGGAACGGGAGGTGCTTGTGTGTGTGTGTGTGTGTGTGTGTGTGTGTGTGCATGTGTGTTAAGAAGATAGAAGTGATTATTGGTAAAGCCTTATGTTTGTGTGTGCTGTCTGGGGTCAGGGGTGAATATGTGTCAGCATCAACATCACAAAATGCAAAGTGGGCAGAGGCATTAAATGAATGGGGGGGGGGGGGGGGGGGGCATTGACATTAGAATAATCAGAGCACTCTCTCACCAAGCACTCATGCAGGAAGCAATCGACATATGGGACTGGTCTGAGAAGGTCCCAGTGGAAGATCCCAGTCAGATTCTGGGTCTGGGTGACTCAGACTCCCCCCACATGGACAAACATACATGCCTTGTATTATTAAGAAACTTCCGATCGTTAATGTGGAAATCATACTCTGGTGGTATTGATCCTGCTTTCATGAGATGTGTGTGTGTGTGGGGGGGACAGAAATAGCAGAGAGTATCTTTACATATGTATCTGTGTGTGTGTGTGTGTGGGGGGGGGGGGGGTTATGCAGCCGTGGGTGTGGGTTCTGAGCCAGACACTCCGGTCTATTGGATTGAGATTCATTTGCTATTTAAGGGTCAGGGTTCGGGCCGAGTGGGTGCTGCATGCTTCGCTGATCAATACCAGGTCCACACGCCTGCCTGACCCTCGCATTCTGTCACCGTAAATCCCACAGTTCTCTTTCCCCTGTTTGCCATCGCCGCCTCCTCCTCCATTCATTCAAGTCACTGAAATCAGTGATGCTTTTAAGGGGGAGCGCTTTGTTAGATCTACACACATTTAGTGTCGTTGGGACGACCCACCCATGGCTAATAAAAGGGGTGGTCTCGTCCCAGGAGAGAATTCTGAGCTTCTTCCTCCTCCGATCCCAAGAGGAGGAGCATTTGGGATATTGGGATCTGCCCCAACAGCGAACTGGTTCAGACCAGACCCGGTATCCCAGATTTATCCGTTAGTCTTTCAGCCATTCTGCTGTTGAAGCAAACGTTAACAAGTAAAATGTACCCTAATGGCAACCAAAGTAATGACTGCCCCCCCGACATGAAGCAGACGCAAGCAGAGGAGGACGCTGGGAGGTTTCACAGCTTTTATTCAACTCTGTCTGCATGAAGTTCAAGGAAACTAACCAACCAATAGAAACTCATCGTTCACTTGTCCTTCATCGTCCTCCTCCTCACGCCATACCAAATACAAGATTGTTACTTTATCTCTGTCAGAGTATGATCGGAGAAGAGAACTTTTGAAAAGTGTACACGTTTAATAAATACAATCCAGCTAGAAGGAAAGCGTCTCTCGCGTCTGCTCTAGATTCCACAGATCTTCCATTACTGAACAAACATACTTGACTTTACTCCAATTTTCCACGAGTTGAAATCAAGAAAGACTTTTTCTATGGACACCAAAGGCCTATTTCTCCCAAATTTGGTTCACAAACTTGCTTAAATCTGTCATCTGCACAAACGTTTATTGTGACCAGCCTGAGGCACACCTGTGCAACAATCATGCTGTCTAATCAGCATGTTGATAAGCCACACCTGTGAGGTGGATGGCTTGGGCAAAGGACAAGTGCTCACTGACACAGATTTAACAACTCAGGAAGAATTGGAGCATATTTCTGTCCACTGTAGTTCTGCTGCCCCCCCCCCCCCCTCACGGGAGGGCGTACCTTGAAATCTGTGCCTAACATGAACTGGAATGTCTTTTGTGCGATATCTATGGTGTGTTAACGTGATCAGTCTTGAGCAGTATATGGAATTCCCCACAGTAATCCTTCCGTCTCACGCCGAGCAGACATGCAGGCTCTGATATAAATGCTGAAGGTCACCTTGAACCTTTACTCTCCTGTTGCTTGGCGACAGAAGGTGTCGTTTCCTCCCTCCTGGTATTCTTTGGTCAGAATGATCAACAAGTCCATTTAGTGAATGAGAAGCATGCCTCCACTCTGCGTAGGAAGCACAGACGCAGGCGCCATGGCAACCACAGAGCGCTTGTTTTAATTTCAAAAAGCAAAAAATGCTGTTGATAGAAAGGACTCAGAAGATACAGACAGACAGTCAGACAGACAGCCAGCCTGTCCCGTCTTCTGCTCCAGGGTTAACAATAGTTCAGCATCTGACTCTTGCTTTTGTCCCTGATCCCTCGGCCCATCCTCCTCACCCCCAGAAACCAAATTATAAAATCATCGAGAGCATGATGAGATTGCTGCTCAGCTATTAATCTTCAATAAATACATCTTGACCCGGGGATTTAGTGTGTGCCCCCCCCCACCCCCACCCCCACGCCACTACACTCAGTCATCTGTAAAGAGATCTTTGACATGAATTCTAAAAAAAAATGAAAGAAAACAACAGGCGAGAGAGGCTGTAACAAATGTTCCAACCTGGATCCAGCATTGGCAACTGATGGGTTTGACCTTGGGGGAGGGGGGCCTCAGTCTGTAGTGGGATTACGTCTTCCCACTGGGAAGGAAGAATAGCATGACTGGAACGGCAGTGTGACAAACTGTTAATGGAGGGTGGAGCCCAAAATGTAGAGACAGAGGCTCAGGAGAGAATTGAATAACGTAAAACAGAATAGTCACATGGTTTATCGCCGGTGTTTCGTTCCAGGACCCCCGCGATAGGCGAAAAGGCCATATTTATCTGAGTATTTTTACCTTTATGAACCCTCCCTCTACTGCATTACTCTAACACACATGCCTACAAACACTTCGTATTACTCTACATCAGTGTTTCCCAACCTTTTTTGAGCCGCGGCACATTTTGTACATTTACAAAATCCTGCGGCACACCACCAACCAAAATGACTCTAACACGGTACATATTAGATTAGATGACCTTTATTATAATACATATAGTTAATAATATAGTTTTTTAATGTATTTTTACTTGGTGGGAAACCTGGGGCTGTTTGGATGAACACAAAATGGATATCCTGCAGTAATGGTAGAAAGACACACACAAAGCTCTTCCTAACCCTCTTCCGAAGCTGTGTGGGTCCTGAACCCAGGCAAGGCATTCCGTGGAGGCTGAATAGAAATAAAATGACAACTTCTCCTCAAGAGTTTTCAAATGTGGGCCAATCACCTCGCTCATTGCAGCAGCGTTCCCATCATGCAGTTTCTCGGTGAGAGGGAACATCTCAAGATGGCCGCGTTAGGGCGGAGCATCTCGTTTACCTTTACAAGCTGGCAGTATTAATGTTTCTGCCACAGTGTGGGACTTTCTGATTTAGCTACAAGTTCAGCAACGAGGTAGCTAGCTTTGAGGGCTCTCTCCTTTACCTTTGAGGTTTCTCTAAAAAGAGTTCCCTGTTTCTCATTGTTTGTACGTAAGCGTACAGAATAGTCCATCGGCTTGTTCTGAGCGGAAGGGTGTTCCGTTTGGAGACGGCGTTTGAGCTTGCTTGGCACCATGGAGTTATTGGATAGCTTCTCACCACACACCAAGCCCAGCGGAGTCGGTGCCGTTGCATCCCCGGTGAAAGTGAATCCAAATGAGAGATAGCTTTTGCTGTGTTGCCCCGAGCTCACCGTCTTTTCTTTATTCTTTTGTCGACCACTCATACTCGGGCCTTCATCTGGGTCTGGATTTTGTCCAGGGCCCTGTTCTGCATTTACATTTTCTCTTCTCAAAAACGTCTCCATCAGTGTCACTTGCTCGTCTTGCTGTGATCCCAAACTGCCACTGAGGATGACCCTCCTCAAAGGGAACCGAAGCGCTCACAAAGTGTAGTAGGCAAAAGCCAAAGCATGAAGAACTGTATTTTGGGAAATATTTGTTTTCTGTTTTTTAATAAATGCGTTTTTTTTTCCATCTGCCACACTGTAAATGCAGCACAGTTGCGTGACATTTATTTTGAAGTGTGCGCTCTTATTTTGTAGTGCAAGTAAAAGTTGCTGTACTAGAGTTAGCGGCAGAGAGGAACTGAGCGACACCGTGCTCAGGTGCGACGCTGGAGTCTGAAGAGCGATCTACGGGCGGAACACACACTTTATTACAGCACAGACACCCGACAATGGTTAATCAGGTGATATTAGATCATTTCCCGCGGTTGGAAAACACTGTAATACAGTAACAGTCGTGTATATTTCTTATTAAACACAGCCAATGCTACCTGTACTCTTAATCCTAAATTAGTTATACTGTACAGTACAGTAATTCTATATGGAGTACACTATTATCTCTCTCCCTATACAACAATAATAATACCTTTACCAGACCAATAGTCAGGAAAGACAAGGTGAACTGTGTGTGTGTGGGCGGTGTGCTGCACTGGAGGTGGGTGTGGCATCACCTGTGTTGATCAGCACTGGGCCCTGCCTCAGCTCAGTCTCTGTACATCCTGGGCCATGCCGGGCTTAGCATAGCATAGCATTTACACCGCTGCACTGATGTATAGCCTCGACCTTCCAGACCGGAGGGACCAACCTGTGGCCGCTGCTAGTCTGCAGGACTCCCCCACCTCGCCTTCCTCGCTCCTCGTGTCCAGTAATTGTAAAGTGTGTTGGCCGCTGCTTGTAGAGCTGAGTCTGTGGTTTGGTGAGTCTTGCATGTGTGGGTGTGGTGTGGAGGTCAGGGGTTATGGGGGACCCAGACAGCCTCCCGTAGGGAGCTGTTAACACCTCATAGAGGTCAAAGGGGCCCAGGGTGGCCCTCAGCAGAGCCGGGCTCCTAATGAGAACCCCCCAGCAGCGAGTTCCTAACAAGTCATTGCTGCTCTCTCCACAGGGGGAATCTGAAGATTTGTTACCTATAATTCATGCTGAACTCATTCCTCAGATATTCATGTGATCCATGGTACTTTAATTAAATCTAGATTTGATAATCATTGTGTTTTGGTCATTAATCAAAGCTGCTGTGAAACTCTAACAGCTGGTTCTATTTCTCTGCTTTTTATCTTCCATTTCATGTTGTCTAAATGTTGGTTCAAAATTAAAAGAAATATTCAAATATGATGTAATTGATTGGATTGTTCTGTTTTATTCAATTCTTTTTTAATCCACTGAAAAAAGTAATAAAACCCTGTTTTTTAAGCATACATTTCATACAACATGCAAGCTGTAAATCATTCGTGATGAGAGCAGGCTTCTCATGTCCTCAAACTCTCCATGAGACACAGTCAAAGCTCTGAGTGATGCATCAGGCCGGACGTTTCTAATACCAGCAGACAGATGAGCAGATATTGCATTCCTGCCAAAGAGTGCAATGAAGACATAATTATGCAGCGGCGGCGATGGGGAGGCGGAGCCTGACGCGTCTGATTCAGGCCATCAGTGGAAACACGATAATGGCTGTGTTGATTAGTGAGATTACTTTCATGCTGCTGCCATTAATCCACGCCTAAACAAACGTATTCTGGGGGTCACTGCTGTGTGTGTGTTAAATATTTTCTTTTTCTTCCTATAAATGTTTATATTTTTTGTGTTTCTTATGTATTTGGAAAACGGCGTATTAAAAAAATGACAAAAATGTTGAAAAACTTGGTATTAACAAGTATTTGATGATATAAAATAAAACCAAACATTTTGTGCTGATGAACCTCCCTGTGGGATCCCCTGCAGGATCTTATTAATTAACACATTGCTTTAATTGATTACTCTCTGCACCAAAGAAAATCCTCCATCCTTCCCCTCCTCAAGAGGTCCCAGAACACACACGCACACACGCACACACACACACCCACACCCACACCCACACCCACAGACACACACACACACACAGCCATGTGTCAGATGGTGCTGAGTAAATCAGGTCTGACAATAACACCTCCCTTGGGTCCCATACATCACAGCCACAATTCAGACCTAATGGAGGTGTGTGTGTGTGTGTGTATGTGTGTGTGTGTGAGAGAGAGAGAGAGAGAGAGAGAGAGAGAGGTCAAGCTTTGAGTTCGGCTTGGTTCAGAGCAACAGTTTAACAGTAGCTGCAGAAAAGTTTTAGGATAAAACTTGTTCCTTCAAAATGATTTTTTATGTGTTGAAATATAGAAACTGAAACATTTTAATTTCAGTTTCTCAGAATTGCACTGAACATCTAAGTGAATAATAATAATAATAATTATAATAATAATAATAATAATAATAATGATAATTTACATTGTGCATGATTAATTTACTCCATATTTGGTGGTGGTGAAACTACTGTTGTAGACACAGCTGCCCGGGGTAGATACATCTACCCTGGGGTGGATGCAGCTGCCCTCCCTCCTCCCTCTCGTGTCCTGCGGACGACTCCTCCCTCTTGTCTCCTGCGGACGACTCCTCCCTCTTGTCTCCTGTGGACGACTCCTCCCTCTTGTCTCCTGTGGACGACTCCTCCCTCTTGTCTCCTGCGGACGACTCCTCCCTCTTGTCTCCTGCGGACGACTCCTCCCTCTTGTCTCCTGCGGACGACTCCTCCCTCTTGTCTCCTGCGGACGACTCCTCCCTCTTGTCTCCTGCGGACGACTCCTCCCTCTTGTCTCCTGCGGACGACTCCTCCCTCTCGTGTCCTGCGGACGACTCCTCCCTCTTGTCTCCTGCGGACGACTCCTTCCTCTTGTCTCCTGTGGACGACTCCTCCCTCTTGTCTCCTGCGGACGACTCCTCCCTCTTGTCTCCTGCGGACGACTCCTCCCTCTTGTCTCCTGCGGACGACTCCTCCCTCTTGTCTCCTGTGGACGACTCCTCCCTCTCGTGTCCTGCGGACGACTCCTCCCTCTTGTCTCCTGTGGACGACTCCTCCCTCTCGTGTCCTGCGGACGACTCCTCCCTCTCGTGTCCTGCGGACGACTCCTCCCTCTTGTCTCCTGCGGACGACTCCTTCCTCTTGTCTCCTGTGGACGACTCCTCCCTCTTGTCTCCTGCGGACGACTCCTCCCTCTTGTCTCCTGCGGACGACTCCTCCCTCTTGTCTCCTGCGGACGACTCCTCCCTCTTGTCTCCTGTGGACGACTCCTCCCTCTCGTGTCCTGCGGACGACTCCTCCCTCTCGTCTCCTGTGGACGACTCCTCCCTCTTGTCTCCTGCATCCCATTTGACAAAGTGCATTTGGTGCTTTGTTTCACTCTCTCCTCAGTGAACCGTGGATTGACGGCTCAATCTGACGGAGTGATTTGGGATTATCGCAGCTATTTGTTCAGAGAAATTCATTCTATAGTCAGGAGACTCCTTTGTTGTGGAAACTCCCACACCTGCTGTGTGACAGGTGTGTTAAAGGTGAGGTACATTCATCTGTAGAGGACTAAGGTGAGTAAAATCAACACACGGCTTCTTCCTGTCTCGTCCCAAACACAAACAGCCACATTACCTGATTACCTGACCAGGTAGGATTAACACAGCTTTTCAAACTAACTCTCACCACCAAAAATTCTCCAGGTCGAGTTTCACACTTTTTTCATGCAACAGCGTTACCTGCGTCTGGAATTATTCAAATGACCTGGGTGGAGCAACTCTGGATTGGGGGGGGGGGGGGTTCTTCTACTTTTGCCCTGTCCCACCTGGGGTTGCCACTTCACCCTGTCCTTTGCATCGTCCTCCCCAACACCAGCCACTCTCATGTCCTCCCTCACTACGTCCATGTCTCTTCTCCTGGGTCGTCCTCTAGTCCTGTCCTTTGCATCGTCCTCCCCAACACCAGCCACTCTCATGTCCTCCCTCACTACGTCCATGTCTCTTCTCCTGGGTCGTCCTCTAGTCCTGTTCCCTGGCAGTTCCATCCTCAGCATCCTTCTACCAATATAGTCCCTGTCTCTCCTCTGGACATGTCCAAACCATCAAAGTCTGGTCTCTCTGACCTTGTCTCCAAAACGTCTAACCTTCACTGTCCCTCTTATTGTCTGAACACCAAACTTGTCCATCACTTCTTCATCTCCTCTATTTCCTTCACCAACATGCCCATTGAGGTCTGCTCCAATCACGACTCTCTCACTGCTAGGATGCTCTGAACCACTAAGTCCCTCCAGAACTTCTCCTTCTCCTCTAACTCACCTCCTACCTGTGGAGGTAAGAACTTCTCCTTCGAGATAGATAGATAGATAGATAGATAGATAGATGACAGAAACGTCACCACTTCCATATACACTGCAGTTTAATCTGCTTAATTGAAACTGGAATAACTCAACTAATGAGGAGGTTAGGGGGGGGGGGGGCACCTGATCCCTCCCCCTGATCCCTTCTTGGATAATGGATGCAGATTCTGTTGTCTTGGGGCAAACAGCCGGTAATCTCTGGATTGAAGAGCCGACTCTGAGACAGCTGCTTGTCGTCTGGTTTCAGTGTTCATGTGTTTGAATACAAAAAGAACAGCCGACTTGATTTGGGTGACAAATTTATTAAAGTCCTGTTGTTTCATCATAAATCATCATCATCATCATCATCATAACCAGAAGGAATAAATAAGACATTAAGCATTGTTTAACATCAACAAACCCACGTCATCGTACAGCAGTTCTTCTTCTGGGGTGAACGAGACACTGAGAACACACAGATGCATAGAAATAACCATTAAAGACACCCCCCCCCCCAGCAAGGGATTATATAAAAATAAAATCTCCACGATGATCAACGACTATATATTGTTTATATATTTATAGACATTTGGCAATGATCAGACATGTTAGATTCTGAACTTGGTTCTGCACCTTGGAGGGGCAGCGGGCCCAGACGGTTTGTCTCTACTTGAAACCAGATACTTTATAAAGATCATGGTGGCGTCTCCAAAACCAGGTTCAGTACTGAAGGAGGTCTTCCTTCCCCCTCCAGACAGAGAGATCCAAGTCCAGCAGGCCAGTCCTGAATGCGTAACGGCCAAGTCCCTGTCCCAGAAGACTGATGGTGACCAATCAAAACTGCCCGTGGTCTACTTCATCCAGCCAGGAGGCAGGACTGGCAGGAAAATCTGGGTATCCTCCACTACTGCCTGTGGACAGGTCTGAGCTGGGGCCATTGGCACCCCCAACAGAGACCCTGATGGCAGGGTTGATCCCGGGCCCCCCTTGGGTCACGATGGAGAGGCCGGAGTCAGGGTAGACCAAGCTGGAGATGAGAGGCTGGTGCCGGGGTAGCGGGTGCGGCCCTGGAGACTCAGGATGGCCGTAGGGGCTGTTGGATCGGATGTCGTGGAACTGATCCTGGGAGGGGAGAACGCCGTGCTCCAGGGGAAATGAGTTGTGGTTGTTCCCCCCCTGGCGGCCTCCTATGCCTGGGGAGGAGTCACTCAGGTTGCTGTAAATGCTGTTGGTTAGCCCGAGTTCTGACATGGGGGGCTCATCTGTGAAACAAGGATAAGGAGCTGATTGACCCGGATCTAAAATGACAAGTTGGTGTAACCAACATGCTAACATGTTCAGGCGTCCACCCCGACTGGACTCTGTTACCATGGAGACTCAGCCCGATTATTACCGGCTTCATGATGCTGTTTCAGTGTTCACCTGTGAAGGACACCTCGGCATCGCTGTCCATTCCCTCCTCCTGGATGCTGTCCTTGTCCGATTTGGAACCCCCCCTTGACCTCTTCATGTTGCGGAAGTATTGCCCCCACCTCTGCCGACCGGCGTCTTTCTTCAGCCGTTTCTCTTTAGCCCTCCTGTTCTGGAACCAAACCTGATGAAGAAAATGACATTTGAATTCCTCAGGTTAAACGGTTTGTCTGTTAACTGGACAGATCACCAGGTTGAACAGCTGATTGATCAATCCACTTAGCATGACTCGTCACCAACAGTTTAGTTAAGGGAGGGCGGGTGCACAATTAAGGTGTCTATTTAGGAACAGAACCCTAAAAATATCCCATGATGCTTTGAGTCATCACACAGGTCTGGGTGTTCGTCCCTGATTTTGCATTAAAAGCATTCAAATTTTAACTTGCAGGACTTCCTTGGGGGCTTCCTGCCTTTTAGTGTGGGGGTGACTGGCTGGACACACATCTAATTAAGTTCAGGACAGCAAGATGTCCTCCTCCTGAGGACTGTTTTAATGTCGGAAAATATGCAATATCCTGAGATGATCGATCGATATATTTAGACCCCCCCCCCCCCAAAAAAATAGTGATAAAAATCAACTGTTTTCAACTTTGTGGAATCTGTTAATAAATGTCCCGTTTCTTTTTGATTCATCTCAACTGAATTGTTTCATTTAGGAGCACATTCATGAAATTCCTCCCAACTCTCCTCCTCCTCCTCCTCGCTGAATAATGAGGAGCATTTTAGGGGCTTCCATCTCTACTTTTGTCCTTGCAAATAAAACAATATATATGACCCCCCCCCCCCACAGCAGACAATATGCAGCCATTTTAGCATTGTTAACGAGCATGCACTTAAACCAAGCTCACTTTCATGTGGACTTCATTTTCCTCCCGTGCCATAAATTCCCGGATGCACGCACTTATTCGTGTCAGTGCCACACCGGTCCGGACGTTAATGGAAACCCCCATAATGGGTCATAATGTCCTCTACCTGCACGACCCGCATGTCCAGGCCCGTCTCCGTGGAGAGCTGCTCCCGGACGTGGCGTGCGGGTTTCGGGGAGTTATTGTAGGCGTTCTTCAGCGTCTCCAGCTGTTTAGCCGTGATGGTGGTCCGGGGCCGTTTCGCAGTGGAGTCCGCCTCTGAAAGAAAACGGAACGCAGTGAAGGTTTCCGCTCTGACGTGTCAAATAAAACGGTGTCCGTAGATGTGAATTAAGACTGAAGGTTAACCCCGACAGAATCCGTCCTTGCGCAGCGTTTCGATTGTTTGCTGACTCCAAGTAAAAATGATTTATGACAACAACAACATGGGGACGACTCGGATGAGCTACACGAAACTCCGACACACAGCTGATGGCATAAACCGGTCCTCACGATCTACGTTCTAATAAACCGTAAATGGATGATTCCCTTCGGCCGTTAAACCGGACCCTGCATCATGTCTGCGCGTCTGTTGGTCAGCAGCAGAAACACAAACCCATCTCCCAAATGGATGCTGCCCTCTCATTAGTAAAATACACGTGTGTGTTTTTAGAGAAAACTTCTTTTAACTCGCCGCATTAATCAACAGTCGGTGTCAGCAGTAAATTATCAAACAGATGGGGAGATAAAACCGGACCGTGGCCGGTCTGCCCGGTCGGAACAGATGAAACGTTTAGTCAATAGGGCCACGAACACGAACACGAACACGTAAAATCATTATTACTATAGAAGAATTTGTTATAAACAGTTAGAAATATCACGGGCCGGCGCTGGTGCCAAATAATAAATGTATTATTCTGAGGTCAATTCATTTTTCATTTTATTTTAGGGCTTTTGTCTTTCTCAAACGAACACATATTTTCGATCAGCTGTTCATCCTGTACAATTATTTGTTTAGAATAACACAACACAACAAATCTTTATATTATTATTTTACTAATTTTAAAAATAAATGTCACAGCCTGAACATGACGGCTGACCTCGTTGTCCCATCAGAAACACCCAAGCCCCCCCTCACTGAAAACGGGTCGTTCATGAAAGCGGCGGAGCCCACCTCGCTGTTTGGCGGTCTCGTAGTCGGCCTTGCAGACCAGCCGGCTGTCCTCCATCAGGTAATACTCGTCACCTGTGGCCAGCTGTCTCTTGCACACGATGCAGGCAAAGCAGTGCAGGTGATACACAAAGTCCTGCGCTCTCCTCACCACCTGCGTGGGCGGGATCCCCTGCTGACAGGCGGCGCATTTGGTCCCGAATCTCCTTCGGGGAATCGATGATTTAAAAGTGGCACCACAACGTCTTATTTGAATCAACACGTGCACTATAAAGGTTCGATACTCACTTGAAGAAATCCTCCTTGCAGAACACGCCGTCTCCTCTGCTGAAGCATTTCTCCGCCAGCTGCGCCGCGCAGTCGCTGCATTTCAGGCACTTGCTGTGCCAGTGGCGCTCCAGCACTTTGAGGATGAAGCGGTCCGCGATGTGTTGGTTGCAGCCCGCACAGACCGGCACATCTGCGGGAGACGACGGAGACGCGTGCGTGATTTCAGGACGGCCGGAGGCGCGCATTGCGCCAGATGTGTGCGCACTATAGGGGTCCTTTCGATTATTATCTGATAAACTAATTACACAGAATAGATGACGTCGGAATTTTCATCTTAAAAAAAGCATTTATTGGAATATGTATGCTTAACATTTAAATTTTTTGTTTTTATAAATTAACAATGGCAGATCAAGTAAATTGTATTTAATCAAATCAGCCTCTTTGCTTTGTTTCAAACGTTCATTTCCCAAATAAATGTAATAGAACAATGTTTTTCTTATGAAAATCTAATTTTAGTAAAACAGTAAATTGTTTAAAAAACGACAAAAGATTTATTTGTAAATCTTTAATAGGAAATAAAAGCAGCTCGTCCATCCGTCTCTGGAAGGCCGCAGAATAAATACAGCGTCGCAGCAAACACACAAACAACAACACGATTAGTGGAAGAGATCACCTCAACCAGGTGTTATTGATGACGTCATTTTAGGGATGAACTTTCTTTCGTCTAACCCCTATCCTTTATAATGTAGCTGGATACAACCTACATTTTATATTGATTATATTGGTGAATTATTTGATCAGTTCGTATAGAGTCAATTGATTATTTTTATGTCAACAGGAAGCGCATTTGTAATGAATGTATTAAATTATTGTTATTATTAAACATTTATTAGAGATTACTGTATCTTAACGTCCATGTAAGTAAATAAATAAATGTTTCTCAATAAATAAGAAAGAAAGAAAGAAAAGAAAGGGCGCTGAAGCCGAACAGAAAGAGAAAATAGCGTTTAAAGCGTCATGGGTATAGAATAAAGTATTATTATTATTGTTATTATTATTATTATGGTTATGATTATTTTATAATGATGATGCTGATGATTATGATTATGCTGTTGTTGTTGTTTATAACAAATAGCCAAATTCCCGCATTTCCTCTGATTCAAAATGATTAACAGCAACTCCGTCAGACGTTTTCTTTACAAGAAATAAAAAAAGGAAAATAAGCTATTAAATGAGAAATAATCAACCTTCTTTTCTTCAGTGATTAAATGAGGCTCGGGCTCGGGTTCGGGTTCGGGTTCGGGTTTGGGTTCGGGACACCTCGTTCCATCCGTGCAGGAAATCGCATTCCTATTTTCCGTCGTGGGCGCTCCGTGAAACATTAATGCGCCGTTTCTTCTAGGATCACCAGCACAGGTACGCGCTGGGAGCCGAACAGGCGCATCCAGGTCATCATTAATTCAGCGTTCTGAACCCTAACCCTCAGTAAAGGTAGAGAGCGTCCCGGTCCAAACCAGGGGTCCGAGCAATGTGCTCACAAAACGGGATCTACTCAGTATTAAAACCAGACACCCCAAAAGCTTCTCACGTAAACGCATGATCTCATTTTGGAACAGGTGATAATTCTGCGTCACGAGTCATGACCGGAAGAACAACAATTGATCAAAGAGAGAAACGGGCCATAAGACGTCAGTTGTTAAATGCAGACATGAGAACGAGCCGCGTAAAGCCTTTGCGTAAAAGTTGCATATCCGACCTGTGGAGGAGGAAAGACATGTCTTCCATCCCGGAAAGACATGTCCTCCATCCCGGCAGACAAAAGCTGATTGTCCCGACGGAGTTCGAACAAACGAAAACACAAAGTGCAGCATCCGGGTTCCAAACCAGGCCAATAATTAGACAGTCCAAAGCAACGACCCATATTTCTGATCAGATGGTCCAATCATTGAGCACAACAGGAATAACGGACCCGACCGGTTCGCGGCTACCTTTCCGCATCTCCAGGAGCATCTCCGCGTTATTCGGTGCCTCGTTCGGAGAGTTCCGCTCAGTGTCCATCTCTCATTATCGGTCCTGTTCGGTATCTGTCCGCGCTCACAAGGCAGGTGTTGTCAAATTCGGCGAGCACGAGCGCGTGAATGCTCTGCGCTCTTCGCTTTTATCCTTCATGTGTTGAAGCCTGAGTCGGATTACGCTGCGCCGTTTCCCGGGCGACAGGGAGGTTGATTAACATCAGCTACCGAGCACCGGGAGAAAAAGCCAACCGAGTTCTGGTGCCCTAAGGATCGTTACATTACGTTACTCAGTGAAGCGTTACAATCATGGCCAGCAAATTGAATTGAATTGAACTAAATGACACGGAAAAAACATCGGAATTAATTTTCTTAAATCCATCGTTCAATTTGTTTATTAGACCCAAATTGAAATAAATCATTTTTACAACTGTAAAAAAAAAAAAGTTCTTTAATGTTAAACGTCTCAATAGTTTCTGCTAGACGCCTACGGAAAGAAATGACGTCATTTTGCTATGATTTTTCATAGTTAAAATATATTCCTAAAATAGATTATAAAATAAATAAATGGGGTGAAAGGAAATAAAGTTTCTGCTTTGTGGTGATTTTTGTTTATTATGGCTATTATTTCAAATTAATCACACACACACACACACACACACACACTCCACCCCGTGCACGTGTTGGTGCTCAGGACAAGTGTTTATTTAGGGGAGAGATTGGCTCTTCAATAATATGTTGATCGGACCAACACCCCAATGAATTTTATTGACACTGATCTTTGGCACAAAAGAGCGCCGGGGGAAATCACGGCTTGATCCGCGGCCGCTGATCGATCGCTGATCGATGTCCTGCTTGACCGCATCTCAGAAGTGTATGAAGGAGGTTTGGGAGAAAGGTGCGTTTATGGGATCCTCTTACTTTTCAACTTTGTAATCATTTTACGTCACATTGAGCCCGACGGTCACGTGACAACAAAGCGATAAAATAAGCGTCGGCGACGGTCGGGCTGAAAGGCGCAAAGCATGACGGGAGAAATTCACGTCATTAGTTTGACGATTTCTGCTTTGATTTATGTTTTTATACACACACACACACACACACACACACGCGCGCGCGAGCGCAAACTTCTCCCCACCAGATAAATAAATAAATGTAGTCCAGAAACAGAAACTCGTGACTGGTTGCCATGGCCGCACCCCGCCGACCTCAGGTGTCCCACCTGTCGGGGCCGCAGCGTCCCACCTGTCGGCGGTGTTGCGCCGGCGGGCTGCGGGTTCAGGGCCGTCGGCCTGCCTGCAGGCTGCTGTCGCCGCGGTGGGTCCGGTGGTCTCGCTGCATCACGCGCTCCCGTTACACCGAGCCGCGGTGTGAGATGACAGCACGCGCATAACATCTGCTCGTGCAACAATAAAGGCTCATTACGCATTCATAACGTCCTCCACGCGCAACGCAAAGAGAAGCGCGTCTCAACAGACACGGAGCGGAGACGCGGTGAACGATGGGAGCATTATTCAGACCCGCAGCCCCCGCATCATGCGCCGGTGCGCGAAGGCCGTCCAGAAGGATGCGTTTATTTTTAAAGGTTTTATTTTACAGCTGTTTTTTATTATCCAACGTAACACATAAACACCCCCGATTAAACCGGACCTGCTGAAGGAGGAAGCGGCTCTTACCTTGGCCCGAGCCGTAGCGGGACACGCTCCCGGTGTTTAGACAGCTTGACCCCGGGTGTTCAAGCAACATTTCGATAATGCTCCAAGTAAAAGAGAGAGAGAGAGAGAGGAGAGAGAGACGCAGAGACCTGCGGGTTATTTAAACCCGCACTTTCCTGGAGGCTCGTGCTCGATCTCCTTCCTCTGGTCACCAGCAAAGTTCAATAGGTTGAACGTTGAATAGTCACCAAGGTGCTCTGATGCCGCGGAGATGGAGCTGCGGGCAGCGCGTCTCTGTCCAGGGTGCTGAAGGGGAGTTTCTCAAAGGCTGGAGGCGTGTGCGCCGCTCCTACACACACACACACACATACACACCTACACACACAGCATCCCCTCCTCTTTTGGACGTTTACGTTGGAGAGCACGTGTCCGTCCGTCCTTCATGGGCCAATTGGGTTTCGCTCCAAATGTGATTATGATGCCTTTTTATGGCTGCGTGTTTCTTTTGTTTGGCTAAAAATAGCTTGAGCGACACAGGTGGAGGTTCTGCATGCCGTCAGGTGCACCAGCCGTCCTGCTGCGCCTTTTAGTCCATTTACACAAACAAAAATGACGTTTTTCATCTCATTTATAAGGAATTAAATATGACGCCACTCCACGGGACATTTAAATAATTATGGTTTGAATACATTGATTTAGGTATTTTGAATAACTGCGTTCCTATTTTATTTGAACCCATGCGCTGCCATGCACCAGAAGGCAGAACACTCCTGTGACGTATAGTGCTACGTGCTAACGCTTCGATTCAAGTCTAGCCGCCAGACACTGGGCTTTGCAGCGGTGTCAGCCAATTAGAGCATTTCATTAGTCCACCCAGGCTAATTATGACGCTACGTTTGAAGACACACCACTCCATCCGACAACAACCCCGCTCTTGCGTGATGTCACGGATGGACAACGCAATTCTGAGAGGATGTTTGTTTTCCGGACAAGAAGAAAAATATATTTGTGTGTTTTTGTGTGCAATAATCTCTGCAGCATAGGTCAGTGGGGGGTCTTTATGCAGATTATGGGAGACGTGTTTTGTAAATGTGGAAGGAGCTGTAACCTAAAGCCAAGGCAGCGTCAGAGGAGCTTAAACTACAACCGGAGAGTCCTTACAGGGACATGGTCATGGTTCAGAGGGTCCGCTGTCACATATGGATTTAAATGATGCTTTAAAGATGGATTATTAAACTATTATTTTGACATCATGTAACAAAATGTCACTTATATGTCCAAGGTAACGAATTTAACACGAGGAATGCCTATAACAAAATCTGTCCTCCGTTTCTGGTCACCGTTTCTTCTGTGTATTCTACGTTGTCCTTGAATATTATGATAAGCAAGCCCTAAAACACAGAGGCTTTTATCCTGTTTGCTTGTCCTCTGCGACACAGAAAGCATCCTCACAGGAAATTGGTAAAGCGTTACCACAGCTGGGTCCTCCTTGAGAAGCAGCTGCAATCAGTCAGTAATGGTCCTCCATCAAGTCTCAGCCTTTTGCACCATTACAACCTGATTTTTCACCTTTAGTATGAGCTGACTGAACTGGTTCAAGAGTCCTCCGGATGAGACGGGCCCAGCCCTTATGGATCACTTCAAAGAACAGGGTTCTGTTTGAAACCTCTACTTCTGCAGCAAGTGAGGCACTAACCTGAACACGCAAGGGGGGTATTATTATGACTGCAGTCTTCATCCAAGTCATGCTGCTCAACAATATGTCTTATATATGTGAAAAAGACAAAAATGACCGGACAAAATATTTTCACTTTTTGTAAAAAAATAAAAAATACACAGTATGTACTGAATTTGTATTTTTTATTTTTTAGCATATACCCAATAATGTAAAATATATTTAAACAATTCAGTTCTTTAAATTATGAGTTTTTCAAAATAAATATTAATATTCCTCTCGAACCATCCAAAAGTTGAACTTCAGGACAGAAGAATGGGTTAGGGTTAGGGTTAGGGGAGGTTAGGGTTAGGGTTAGGGGAGGTTAGGGTTAGTAAAAGCTGAACTTCAGGACAGAAGAAGGGACAGTCTGAGCTCTGGCCTGCGACTCGTTTCTCCAGAGATTCTGCTTCCGTGTCTTACATGCTGTTTCTGTGTGTATCGCTCCACATGCTTGCCGCTGTGCTGACTTCTAAGTGTTTGTGTGTGTGACTGCAGGGGGGGGTCCGGGTTCACCCATGCCACCCCTCTGACACCAGGTTGCCATTGTGCCCCTGTCATGATCAATCATGTCCTCCAAAGACTGGCCTTGTTCAGGAGGGAGGGGGCCAATCACACGCCTCATTACCCAGGCTTGGCTGCTCTTAAGCGGAGTGGTCCCAGGACAATTCAGCCTGTTGCTGTCTGGAGGACGATTCCACAGGAAGCACGCCGCTGCCCACCAAGCAAGCAACGAGCGCAGGAAGCATCATGTGACTTCAATCTAATCAGATTTAAAGAATGGGAATAATGCTGTCAGTCATTATTAAATACGAATATATCCAGACCGGCTCAACCATCTCATCATGTGGTGCAGCTGAAGGCCCGCCCTCTGAGTCTTCTGACCAACCAGCCTCCAGCTCTCTTTGTTTGGAAGCGGCTCCATCTGGTGAGGATTCAGTGACCCGCCGGCCGGGACTTGCCCCCCGCCCCCCCCAGCAGCTGGCTGAACTGCCCAACTGCTTTTCTGTTTGGCCTTCAGAGTAACCGACACTTTGCCCCTCATACACAATAACACAAGGCTAACTGCCCCAGCCTGCCAGTCCTGAGGTCAGCTGGCCTGAGCCCAGCAGAGGGGGTTAGCATGGGTGACAGCATTTTATCCATTGTTCTTCTGTTGGGGGGGCTGGTTCAAAGGCATTTCTTGTGTACAGTAATTTATTGACTTAAAAAAGTGAACCAGACACGTGATTTGCAGCGACTTCCTGTTTGCAGCTGCGATCGGTCACACTCCGGCGTTCATTATGTGTTTGAGGGTCTCCTCCAGGCGCCGCCCGGCAGCATCCTCTTTGAATATTCGTATGCTAATGACAAACAACACAGGAACAAAGCCCGACTGCTACCACTGGAAGCAACACAATGGGCCTTCAGCCGCCCCGACACTTTTACCACCCAACATGTGTCCCCGGTTTCACGCACAGACAATAAAAGCCAACAAAAGTCCATCTATTTGTAAGGAGGACACTCTGACTCAGTTCCGACACAACGTCTGGGGACCCGTTGGGGTACGCTGTGTTTTGCCGTCTTTGTCCTGGGTGGGAAATATCCGCTTTTCAGAGCAGTGATAAGCCACCCAGAGCTAGGAGGTCAGAGGTCAAACCTTTCAGGCAGAGCTGAGACTTGACCTGCTTGTCATTGCAGATGTTATAATAATAATAATAATAATGCATTGATTTTATATAGCGCTTTTCTAGGTACTCAAAGACGCTTTACATGGTATTACATTATTCATTCACTCCATACTTGGTAAGGTGACGGGGGCGAGGCTCCAATCTGAGCCATCAGTCCTCCTGACCCCCACCGACATTCACATGTTGGCCTGCTGTGGGGTCTGCCTGCTTTGCATTTCTGAGGAAATAGTTCATATCGTGAGAAAGATGGAGGAGCTTGTGAGCTTTACGGCTGCAGAGCAGTTTGGATATTTTTATTAACTCGTTTTGACCGAGGAGGCTGCCTCTGAGGTGGGATGTGGTCATCTCTTTATTTCCAGCTAAATTCATCCCAGATTCATGCTTTTATATTCCAACATCTGCAGTCGATAAAAAGAATCAATATTGAGCACAAATAGATATATCCACATGTCGATACTCATGAGATGCTACCATAGCAACCACAGAATGCACTGTTGCACAGACTGTACATATTTTCCTTTATATTTGTAGCATGTATTACAGTACAAGTACAGTTAGACTGTAGCATGTACTCCAGTACAAGTACAGTCAAACAGTAGCATGTATGACAGTACAAGTACAGTCACACAGTAGCATGTATTACAGTACAAGTACAGTCACATAGTAGCATGTATTACAGTACAAGTACAGTCAAACAGTAGCATGTATTACAGTACAAGTACAGTCAAACAGTAGCATGTATTACAGTACAAGTACAGTCAAACAGTAGCATGTATGACAGTACAAGTACAGTCACACAGTAGCATGTATTACAGTACAAGTACAGTCACATAGTAGCATGTATTACAGTACAAGTACAGTCACATAGTAGCATGTATTACAGTACAAGTACAGTCAAACAGTAGCATGTATGACAGTACAAGTACAGTCAAACAGTAGCATGTATTACAGTACAAGTACAGTCAAACATCCTGTCTCAGAGGAGCATTTCTAAAAGCCCTTGCGGTCTTGTTTCCGTTGAAAGTCCTTTGAACATAAATCATCGACATTTAACAATACAAATAAAACTAATATTAAAATACTCAATTGATGCAAAATAACAATACATTAAAATTAGAAAGACGCATAATATGTACTCGTGATGACTATCTCCGTTTCTGCCCCCCTGAAAGGTGTACGTGACAAATAAAGACGGGACATGATGAGGAATAGAAAGAGAAAGAATAGAATAGGAGTAGAAAGAGAAAAAATAGAATAGGAATAGAAAGAGAAAGAATAGAATAGGAGTAGAAAGAGAAAGAATAGAATAGGAATAGAAAGAGAAAGAATAGAATAGGAGTAGAAAGAGAAAGAATAGAATAGGAATAGAAAGAGAAAGCATAGAATAGGAGTAGAAAGAGAAAGCATAGAATAGGAGTAGAAAGAGAAAGAATAGAATAGGAGTAGAAAGAGAAAGAATAGAATAGGAGTAGAAAGAGAAAGAATAGAATAGGAGTAGAAAGAGAAAAAATAGAATAGGAGTAGAAAGAGAAAGAATAGAATAGGAGTAGAAAGAGAAAGAATAGAATAGGAATAGAAAGAGAAAGAATAGAATAGGAGTAGAAAGAGAAAGAATAGAATAGGAATAGAAAGAGAAAGAATAGAATAGGAGTAGAAAGAGAAAGAATAGAATAGGAGTAGAAAGAGAAAGAATAGAATAGGAGTAGAAAGAGAAAGAATAGAATAGGAGTAGAAAGCCTTTATAGTGATTGTCTAGCAGGTACACAAGGAGATCTGGAGCGCTTTTGATATGATTTATTAGCGTTTACACTCTGGTGATGAGTCATCATCAGACTGGACCTGGGTCAGCTGATCATGATCATGATGCTATTATTGGTGAACTGGTTGGGATTCAGTTTATTGGGGATGCAGCACAAATCACCCCCCCGGGGGCGACAAGTCAGCGTCCATCTTAGATGTGATAAATGACAGTAGCTATAGTGGAGCAGGTGCCCCTCAGCCTGGATGATGGTGCTGCAGGGTGGGGGCATTTGGCCTTTTATTGCACCGCAGGCCCGGCACACGCCTGCCTGACGGACGGACGGACGGTAATCCACAGTCTCAGACTCATGACCCACTTTCTGGAGAAGCATGATGGAGCATCGAGCCCTCATCCAAGAGGAGCCTCCAGACAGAGTGGAGGGGTGGAGGACCCCCCCCCCCCCCCCCACACACACACACACACACAAAGGACAAGACAGACTCTTATGAAAACTCCCAAAAGCCAAATAAGAGGCTCAACATGCTCTTATTATTACAGCTGATACATCGTTCACAGAACGCACCACCCTGTTCTGTTCTGAGCGCCCCCCCCCCCCCCCCCCATATTTTATGCAGACAAAGTTCTGTTTTACAAAAGATTCCAACTCAGAGCACTCCAGGTGAGAACTATTCATTGAGCTTCATGACGACTGTCCTCTGGGGCTGGATGCTGTTGTAGTGTCGGCCTCCGGGGGCCGGGGGCCGGGGGCCGGGGTCTCAGCGCTCCACTCACTGGGCAGGATGCTACTGTATAATGATAGATGCTACTGTATAATGCTGGATGCTACTGTATAATGATGGATGCTCTGATACTGGATGCTACTGTATAATGATGGATGCTACTGTATAATGATGGATGCTACTGTATAATGCTGGATGCTACTGTATCATGCTGGATGCTACTGTATAATGATGGATGCTACTGTATCATGCTGGATGCTACTGTATAATGCTGGATGCTACTGTATCATGCTGGATGCTACTGTATCATGCTGGATGCTACTGTATAATGCTGGATGCTACTGTATAATGATAGATGCTACTGTATAATGCTGGATGCTACTGTATAATGATAGATGCTACTGTATAATGCTGGATGCTACTGTATCATGCTGGATGCTACTGTATCATGCTGGATGCTACTGTATAATGATAGATGCTACTGTATAATGCTGGATGCTACTGTATAATGATAGATGCTACTGTATAATGCTGGATGCTACTGTATCATGCTGGATGCTACTGTATCATGCTGGATGCTACTGTATAATGATAGATGCTACTGTATAATGCTGGATGCTACTGTATAATGATGGATGCTACTGTATCATGCTGGATGCTACTGTATAATGATAGATGCTACTGTATAATGCTGGATGCTACTGTATCATGATAGATGCTACTGTATCATGCTGGATGCTACTGTATCATGCTGGATGCTACTGTATAATGATAGATGCTACTGTATAATGCTGGATGCTACTGTATAATGATGGATGCTCTGATGCTGGATGCTACTGTATAATGCTGGATGCTACTGTATAATGATGGATGCTACTGTATCATGCTGGATGCTACTGTATAATGCTGGATGCTACTGTATCATGCTGGATGCTACTGTATAATGCTGGATGCTACTGTATAATGCTGGATGCTACTGTATAATGATGGATGCTACTGTATCATGCTGGATGCTACTGTATAATGCTGGATGCTACTGTATCATGCTGGATGCTACTGTATAATGCTGGATGCTACTGTATCATGCTGGATGCTACTGTATAATGATGGATGCTACTGTATCATGCTGGATGCTACTGTATAATGCTGGATGCTACTGTATCATGCTGGATGCTACTGTATCATGCTGGATGCTACTGTATAATGCTGGATGCTACTGTATCATGCTGGATGCTACTGTATAATGCTGGATGCTACTGTATAATGATGGATGCTCTGATGCTGGATGCTACTGTATAATGCTGGATGCTACTGTATAATGATGGATGCTACTGTATCATGCTGGATGCTACTGTATAATGCTGGATGCTACTGTATAATGATGGATGCTACTGTATAATGATGGATGCTACTGTATAATGATGGATGCTACTGTATCATGCTGGATGCTACTGTATAATGCTGGATGCTACTGTATAATGATGGATGCTACTGTATAATGATGGATGCTTCTGTATAATGATGGATGCTACTGTATCATGCTGGATGCTACTGTATAATGATGGATGCTACTGTATCATGCTGGATGCTACTGTATAATGATGGATGCTACTGTATCATGCTGGATGCTACTGTATAATGATGGATGCTACTGTATCATGCTGGATGCTACTGTATAATGCTGGATGCTACTGTATCATGCTGGATGCTACTGTATAATGCTGGATGCTACTGTATCATGCTGGATGCTACTGTATAATGATGGATGCTACTGTATAATGATGGATGCTTCTGTATAATGATGGATGCTACTGTATCATGCTGGATGCTACTGTATAATGATGGATGCTACTGTATCATGCTGGATGCTACTGTATAATGATGGATGCTACTGTATCATGCTGGATGCTACTGTATAATGCTGGATGCTACTGTATAATGATGGATGCTACTGTATAATGCTGGATGCTCTGATGCTGGATGCTCAGATGCAATACTAAGACTCAAAATCAGGGAGCTGTGATTTTTAAGAAATATTAAACTGAGATCCGAACCATTTCCTAATTAAATCACAAAATTAAGCAGAGATGATCCAGGAAGAGAAAAGAAAAGAACAGCCTCTCCTTATTGTGTCTTATCCCCTGAAATCAGGCTGACCGACATCCTGCCATGAGCCTCTGGCAAATGGGTCAACAAATGCTGCATTGATGCATTAGATCATGTCACCATAGTGCATGTTATTATTTTATTCAGCACAGACCCCTCCTCTTGCTTTTTTGTTGTTGACCCCCCCGCCACAAACACGCTCTTACTTCTCTCTTTATCTTAATCCCTGGCAGACTTTAAGTGTCTGGCATTGGGACAAAATCCCAAACTGGAGAGTAGCATGTTTGAGACCTAATCCCCTTACCCATCGACTCAAACTGCCCTCAATTCACCTCTCACAAAGTAGGCCAAGAACAAGGAGCCACAACAAGAGAGGCAAGCAGCTTCATGAGGGCTCACACACACACACAGTGTGGGTACACATGCCACAAGCTGGGCATGGGCAAACTAAGGCCCGGGGGCCATATACGGCCCGTTGGGCTATTTAATGCGGCCCGCCAAAGTCCAAATTATATAATGAAATGAAATTTTAATATAATTAAACCTCATTCATTTGACATTTTCCCTGTAATGCTACCTGTAAAAGGCCAAATCCTTTCATGTAATGGCTTTTAAATTCCTTTTATATTAGTTCACCCAAATACTCCATCCATCGGTTCCTGGCCCGGCCACTCTGTCAAATTTTAGAAACTATTGTGGCCCGCGAGTCAAAAAGTTTGCCCACCCCTGCATTAGCCTCTTTTGCTGTCCGACATGAAAGCTTGAAGGCGGATCTCAGCGGTGTGTGCATGATCTGCCTATCTCGTGACTTTCTTTGATTGTGCAACATCATATCCGATAAACCGCCTGCATGGCAGGAGGAGCAGGGAATCAGCTGTGAACACAGATCAATTGTTCTTCTTTTTGGAAGAAGACATGCCTGCAAATGACGAAAAAGGATCTTTAACAGCGGCAACATGACTGGTGTCGCAAAAAGGAGTTCAGCGTGCCAAACAGTGTGTCTTAAGTTAAAAGCGTCTCCAACTCGCTTTCGGTGAAGTTTCTTTTCTCCGGGCTTACTCGTCCTTTTGTTTTAATGTTCTGATGGCGCAGACAAAGGAATCTCAGGTGCAGGGGTCATTTAAATATGATTTACGTATGTAAATATGTGCGCGTGGACAGGGCGGGGTTGGCTACTCCAACATGTATGTTCAATTCCACATTGATTGGGGTGTACAAAGGAAATGTGCTTTGATTCATGCGTACGCACGGTTTCATACATCTGGATTTATTTGTGCGTATGCCATTTTCTGGATTTGAGCGTACGCCATGATACATGAGGCTAAGACATGTTCTTTCAGCAGTTATAAAAGACAGTAATGCAGGAATGATGATTTCTAAACTTCTAATTCATCCAGTGATTGTGGCCAACCGAGAAATAAATATAATGATGTGCTTCTTCCTATTAATAGTATTTTCTAAATCTGAATTTCATCATACACTATCATGATTTCATTTTAATTTTATATTTAATCTTTATTTCTCAAGGAGAATCCCGAAGGAGTCCTCGCCCAGACCGGAAGCAATAAACCCAGCTTTAAAAAAAAGAAACAAAAATTCGGAAAACCTGTTCTCATATTTACACATACATGAATTATTAAATAATTACGGTGACCGTCTGAATAGTACGCAATAATTAATAAGGAAAAGGAGATGCAGATGGTTGGGTTTCTGATTCTGAAGCCGTAAGAATATTTTATTTCAACTGGTGTAATGCCTCCCCCCAGTGGTGAGATGTAGCTATTGCAGAGACGCTCACAGAGACCTCCTGGGACGCATATGTGGGTCGTCCAGAGTCCAAAACCAAATTCTGGCACCAAATGAAGAGTTTCGCAGATCATTCCTCAGTCGCGACTATTTGTTCTATCAAAAATCAAACTGAATGTTCTTAGTGTTGTCATCGTTTTTCTCAATAACTAATGACTAAATATTATATTATAATAATTTATATAATATATTGATAATAATAATAGTTTCACACTCATCCGGTCCCAATCAAAGATATCAGTATTGCGTTATAATACTTGCATATAATACAATACGTGAAACTTATCTCGTTATTACTTAATGAGCTATTCTTTGTGGCAGCAATACGCTGCCGTCATTTTCCGATGTTTTGGGGATAAATTGAAAAAACGTGGTGACGCGTCTAGCAGGTGGGTGTGGTCAAACCCGGATGTAAACCTGTGAAATGAAGGTTCATCTTTTACGTACCGAGCCCCGCAGCTTGGTTCAACAACATTAGCATGTTGACTAAAACACGTTGTCTGAGTATTAGCATGCTAATGCTGCTCACATGTTCGCCACTCTTACGCACGACGCTCTGACCTATGACGTAATTCGGGGGCGGAACAGGACGTGCACGTCGTGTATTTGCACGTTAGCTCGCTTCCCCAGCAGCCGCCATTCCCGTAGCGGGTGAGAAAAGAGGCGACGAAGAGAACGTGAGTGGGGGGGCGTCCCGGAGAAGGGTCGCAGCCTCCGGAGGACATCACTGGAAGCTAGCGGCTAGCAGCTAGCAGCTAGCAGCGGCTCCATGGCTCAGTCGGCTGCTAACAGTGAGGAGCCGGATTTGGCTAGCAAGAGGCTACACTCCAGGTAGAACCCGCGGGGCGGGGCGGGGCGGGGCGGGGCGGGGCGGGACGGGAGGGGGAGGGGGGCTCGCCCCCGTAGCTGGCCCTATGGAGGGGGTCGCTGGTCCGGTGTGAAGCCGGGCCGCGGCTCGGGTCATTGCGCTGCGGGGGCCGGGAGCCCAGCCTGAGAGGTTAGGGGGGCGGACGCTCCGACAGGGACGTGGCCGGGGTTTAGACTCTCCGGACGGGCTCACAGGAGCCATGGTCACGGGCAGATCAGCTGGATCACAGCGTGCGGGCTGTGCGGGCTGTGCGGGGTAGAGGCGCTGGTTCTCATCATAAATTAGTTGACTTACTGAAAGCTGTGTATTTCTGTCTGTCAACGTATTGATTCATGTATTGTAAAATATTGATGTTTTGAAGTGCCATTGATCGGTCAATGTGACTGGTGGTGATGAGGAGTGATCACTTTAACTGGAAACGATATAACACTGTCATTGAGATCACCTATTGATTATCTAAGGACTAAGGAATGATTTGAGGTCAGTGTAGTATGTCTAATATGCGTTGCCATGGTGATCGGCGCTATAGAAGTTATTAGTTCACGGAATGTTTTCAAGGGCGGCTGGAATGTTGATTTGTGAAATGACATTCATGGCCTGCAAGGTTGCCATAGGACACACACACACACACGCACACACACACACACACACACGCACACGCACGCACGCACGCACGCACGCACACACACGCACACACACACACACAAGCACAGCGTGCCTGTTTATTATACTGCCAGGTCTACCCTCCTAACTGATCCATACATGATGATTCCACCACAAGGCGTGTGTGTGTGTGTGTGTGTGTGCGTGTGCGTGTGCGTGTGTGCGTGTGTGTTTGCTACAGGGGCTCAGTCAGTTGTCATTTGTGTTGGGAACTGGAGTCAGTCTACATCAAGGCCAATGCTAAGGTGCCCTTGAGCAAGGCACAGCCCCCCCCAGGCATGTGGACTACAGCAGCGCCCTCACCTCTCTGCAGGTTAGGGGGCCCAAAAACGTAACCCTGCGTTGGGAGAAGGCCTTCTTTGGGTTCCATGGAACTAGTTCTGAACAGTTATAAAAGAATAAAAGGATCCATGACACCGTCTCTCTGATCAGCTGATCCATGACACCGTCTCTCTGATCAGCTGATCCATGACACTGTCTCTCTGATCAGCTGATCCATGACACTGTCTCTCTGATCAGCTGATCCATGACACCGTCTCTCTGATCAGCTGATCCATGACACTGTCTCTCTGATCAGCTGATCCATGACACTGTCTCTCTGATCAGCTGATCCATGACACTGTCTCTCTGATCAGCTGATCCATGACACTGTCTCTCTGATCAGCTGATCCATGACACCGTCTCTGATCAGCTGATCCATGACACTGTCTCTCTGATCAGCTGATCCATGACACTGTCTCTCTGATCAGCTGATCCATAACACTGTCTCTCTGATCAGCTGATCCATGACGGTCTCTCTGATCAGCTGATCCTGATGGTGTCTCTGATCAGCTGATCCTGATGGTGTCTCTGATCAGCTGATCCTGATGGTGTCTCTGATCAGCTGATCCTGATGGTGTCTCTGATCAGCTGATCCTGATGGTGTCTCTGATCAGCTGATCCTGACGGTGTCTCTGATCAGCTGATCCTGATGGTGTCTCTGATCAGCTGATCCTGATGGTGTCTCTGATCAGCTGATCCTGACGGTGTCTCTGATCAGCTGATCCTGATGGTGTCTCTGATCAGCTGATCCTGATGATGTCGTAAATTACCAACCAGAGAGGAAAGATTAGCTTCTCATGCTTCTGAATGTAAAATCTATTTAATGGGATAAACATGGTGCAGCATCAGGACGCTGGAGGTCGACGGGCCTTTAAGGTCATCGTTAACGCCGTCGGCTCGTCGCTGGATTGTGGGCTGATGCTTCTAATCTTTAGTAACACAGAAGCTGCTGTTAGCGGCGGCTCCAATTTCCCGTTTGCTTCATGGCTACTGGAACTGGAACGATGACTCAGCTCTTTCCCAATGAAGGAACCTGGAGTTCCGGCAGAAGTTGTCGTTGCTGTTTCAGGACTGTGCTGCTGAAGAATGAGGAGATAACCTTGAACGTATTCGAGGCTCTTATCTAAAGTGGAAACCAGGTCCTCTTTCCACACCAGCAGGAGTGGCTTTTCTTTTGTGTGCAGCCTAGATTTTCTGTGTGCGAAGGCACAATTGCCTACGGGCACAGTTTAGGGCTTCTCCAGTGTCAGCAGATAGTTGGATTAGTCCCAGCCAATCACGGCCCTCTCAGAGAGGAGGGGTGCAGCTCCTTGGATTAGGGATTGTCTTTGTTCTTCATCCTTCCTGTCCGCCTCACACCTGGAATAATGTCACTCCCTTTCTCTTGACTGCCTTCCTGGCGTCACCCCAGCTGAGGACGACAGCAGCAGAGTTCACCAGGCCTTCACAGGACTTCATAGGACTTCACAGGACTTCATAGGACTTCATAGGACTTCATAGGACTTCAACTTTTCAATTGGATTCATACTGAGCTGCTGCAGACTTCATGGATTATTGATCATTATTAGTGATTATTTCGGTAGCCTCTGCATGAATGAATCACAAACTACCTTCTAACGAGTTGCTAACGGCTCTGTTTGGATGTAGCTGGTGTTGCTAACCCTCGAACCCATGGCCTCTGACCCCTGCCCTCTGACCAGTGCTGAGAGCGCTATGTGTAGACTCGTTCACCACGGGCCGCGACCTCGAGCTATGCTGGGGCCTCTGCACCTGGAGCTGCAGGTGTATGCGAATAAAACACGAACCAGGCAGAAACGCAGGTACTGCCAGGACACATTGTTGTGTTGCTATGGAAACCAAGCAGTTGTATTTGGTGGGCTCACTGATTCTAGAAAAGTAGACTTGATGACACTGATGATTTGTGTTGCTGTTCTTGTTACAGTATTCTTTTGATTTATAGTCAACAGGAAGATCAAATCACTAACCGGCTCGACTCAAAACCATGTGTGTGACGAAGTGTGTGACCTGTGTGTGACCTGTGTGTGACCTGTGTGTGACGACGTGTGTGACCTGTGTGTGACCTGTGTGTGACCTGTGTGTGACGACGTGTGTGACCTGTGTGTGACCTGTGTGTGACGACGTGTGTGACCTGTGTGTGACGACGTGTGTGACGACGTGTGTGACCTGTGTGTGACCTGTGTGTGACCTGTGTGTGACGACGTGTGTGACCTGTGTGTGACGACGTGTGTGACCCTGTGCGTGTAACCCTGTGTCTGACCCTGTGTGTGACCATGTGTGTAACGGCGTGTGTAACCATGTGTGTGACCCTGTGTGTGACCCTGTGTGTGACCCTGTGTGTGATCATGTGTGTGACCCTGTGTGTCTGACCCTGTGTGTGATCATGTGTGTGTAACCCTGTGTCTGACCCTGTGTGTGTGACCCTGTGTGTGTGACCCTGTGTGTGATCATGTGTGTGTAACCTGTGTGTGACCCTGTGTGTGACCTGTGTGTGACCCTGTGTGTAACCTGTGTGTGACCCTGTGTGTGTAACCCTGTGTGTGTGACCCTGTGTGTAACAACGTGTGTAACCCTGTGTGTGACCCTGTGTGTAACGCGTGTGTAACCTGTGTGTGACCCTGTGTGTAACCCTGTGTGTGACCCTGTGTGTAACGCGTGTGTAACCTGTGTGTGACCCTGTGTGTGTGACCCTGTGTGTAACCCTGTGTGTGACCCTGTGTGTGACCCTGTGTGTGTGACCCTGTGTGTAACCCTGTGTGTGACCCTGTGTGTAACGCGTGTGTAACCTGTGTGTGACCCTGTGTGTGTGACCCTGTGTGTGTGACCCTGTGTGTGTGACCCCGTGTGTGACCCTGTGTGTGACCCTGTGTGTGACCCTGTGTGTAACCCTGTGTGTAACCCTGTGTGTGACCCTGTGTGTAACCTGTGTGTAACGCGTGTGTAACCTGTGTGTGACCCTGTGTGTAACCTGTGTGTGACCCTGTGTGTAACCTGTGTGTGACCCTGTGTGTGTGACCCTGTGTGTAACCCTGTGTGTTGGTGTCTTGCCGTAGGATGGAGGCCTCCTGTCTGGAGTTGGCCCTGGAAGGAGAACGGCTGTGCAAAGCAGGGGACTTTAAAGGGGGGACATCGTTCTTTGAAGCGGCGGTCCAGGTGGGGACAGAGGACCTGAAGACTCTCAGCGCCATCTACAGCCAGTTGGGCAACGCCTACTTCTACCTGAAGGAATACGGCAAAGCCCTGGAGTATCACAAACATGACCTCACCTTAGCCAGGTGAGCTTTACCTTTGACGAGTTGACACCTACTACATGGTGGGAGACGGTGTCTGACGACATTCTGAGGACGGTTGGAGGACGGATCAAATAGGAGGTGTTCAGAAACGTGTTTCCATCATCACCATATTCCGCTGAAGAAGAACGTTGATCCTGTCATGTCAGACTTTATGTTAAAACACATGAATACTTATCAATCACTTTGCTTCTGCTTTCTGCACAAATCAACAACGTTTAGAATATTTAAGTATTGAATAATAAAAGTGTCTTTATTAGCTCTAAACATCAGACACATTCATTATACTGACCCTAAATTACACAATTAGAATTGTAATTAGTAAACCAGCCTCTCTCTGAGACAGCTGGCTCTTCAGCAGGGGGTGACCTGACTTCTGGGGGGTAGTTACCTCATTCTAATCTGATGAGGACCATTTGGACCCGGCACAATCAGTTCTAGTACCGCAGTGAAGACATCTGTGCTTTCACCAGAACAATAGGAGACAGGATTGGAGAAGGGAAAGCCAGCGGAAACCTGGGGAACACCCTGAAAGTGTTGGGGCGCTTTGATGAAGCCGTCGTGTGCTGTGAGAGACACCTGGATATTTCTCAGGAGCAGGGCGACAAGGTACCAACGAGAGATGCTTGTGGATGGGGGGGCTGCACCGATACACTGGTGCAGTAGAACACAACTGACCGTCTCTGCTGTCCGGCTGCAGGTGGGGGAGGCCAGAGCGCTGTACAACGTGGGGAACGTGTTCCACGCCAAGGGCAAACAGCAGCTGTGGGGCTGCAGCCGGGAGCCGGGTGACCTGGCCCCCGACGTCAGGGACACGCTGCAGAGGGCCACCGGCTTCTATGAGTACGTAAACCACGGCCGACGCAATGGATTTAATGAGGCGGCCACAAGCATTCAGTCAGGAGCATGAGCAGACTCCTCATCCTCTCTCACGAGTAGTGGTACACAAGTACATGAAGCTTTCTGCATCTTCCATAATCAATCACAGTAAAGATATAGAAGTGTTTTATCGTCATATTTAGAAACATCCTGCTGTCTGATGTCAGGAGCTCACTGGAAGGTCAAACCAAATGTTGACATAAATAGCAAGGATTCTGATTGAAACGCTGCTCAGGTGGTGTTTGTTCATTTCTGCAGGATGAACTTATGTCTGGTCAAAGAGCTGGGAGACCGAGCTGCTCAGGGGAGAGCCTACGGAAACCTGGGCAACACCCACTACCTGCTGGGAGACTTTGTGGAAGCCATCAAGTTTCACCGGCAGGTGAGGCATCCAGTGTTTATCAGCAGCAGAACCTCAGGGACCTTTGTGGACCTTTGTGGACCTTTGTGGGCCGGGCTCAAGCCATGTGATACATGATAGCTGCTTGTTAAACTTGAAGGTACAGTCAGAACTAGAAAAGCACTCAGAGAGCACAGACCTCCCCCAAGCAGCTCGCTGCCCTCTAACTGGATCTACACCGTCCACATGGTGATCTGGATCAGCACCAGGAGGTTCTAGATTGTTCTTGTATCTTTACACACCAACATGAAAAGTCAAAGTGAATCAGAGCTGATGTTTATTTTTAACTGATTCTTGAATCCATAAACGGGTTTAATGTTAAAATGTAATATTTGTTCCTGACCTCATTCTGGATCAGAACCAGAAGACGTGTTTCATGATGGTTCATATCGGACCCCTTTATGACTCTGATTTTTAACAAGTGAATTTAATGCGGATTTAAATCCAGATGTTTCTGTATCCAGACGGGAATCCGGATCGCTCTCAGAATTTAATGGATCTAAATTAGACCAAGACCATCTGCTGGATGGATCTGGATTAATACAATACTGGGGCTTTACATGCCGTGACTGTCTTTTGCAGCGGTTATCCATAGCCAAAGAGTTTGGGGACAAAGCAGCAGAGCGGAGGGCCTACAGTAACCTCGGCAATGCCCTGATATTCCTGGGCCAGTTCAACTCGGCCACAGAGTACTACAGGTGAGACAAGAAGGGAGGCAGACCTCTAGTAGAGGGAAGGAGAACTCCCACCCAGCTCCTGAAATAGTGACTATGTGAGCTAGAAGAATAATCCTGATGCGTGAGGATGCTTCCTTCACATCAGGCATTTGTTTGCCTGCAGGAAAACGTTGCAGCTGTCCAGGCAGCTGAGGGACCAGGTGATGGAGGCTCAGGCTTGTTACAGCCTTGGGAACACCTACACACTGCTGCAGCAATACGAGCGGGCCATAGACTACCACTTGAAACACCTGTACATAGCCCAGGACCTCACCGATAGGTAGCGAGAGCATTAGCTGCGCTGACACAAGCATGCATGAGAAGGCTGGGAGTTGTTCATGGTGTTGATGTCTCCTTAGGGTTGGGGAGGGCCGTGCTTGCTGGAGCCTGGGAAATGCTTATGTGTCTTTCGGGGACCACAAACAGGCTCTCCACTATGCCCGGAAGCACCTGGACATCTCAAAAGAAGTAAGAACCGGTTCATCCTAAAAGCACCTGAAGCAGCCTCGTGGCTTCTTCAATTCAAGCTGACTCCTGGTTCTTCCTCAGATTGGAGACCCAAATGGGGAACTGACAGCCCGGATGAATGTGGAGCAACTGATGGAGGCTCTGGGGGTCAGAGAGCTGTCACCCTCCAGTTCAGAGTTTGAAATTCAAGGTGACATGCGGGGTGTTCATCTGTGAGCCGTGTGGGTCTATGTTGGCTCTGAACAGACGTTAAAGTGCAGGAAGTGAAGGTGTTGTCGTCTCGTGTTATTTCAGAAACACCCTCGGATGATATTTCTGATAGATCGGTGTTCCAGTCAGTGGGATGTTAGCGTTGTCATGCCAACCTGCGGGCAGAAGCCCATGTCCTACATTCCTCTCGTGCAGAGTAGCAAACAGACTCTTATCCATGTTGTTTGCTTCGCAGCATCATGGGGTCGACGCTTCAATGACGGGAGACCCTGCTGGTTCACTCGATGTGACACTGAAAGTTGTTCTAGTACAAACTTGGAGTCATGCTTATGTTCTGAAGCGTTTCTTCCACAGGGGCGAGACCCAAACTCACCAAGAGGAACAGCATGGACAGTGTAGAGCTGTGGAAGTATTCCTTGGACAAGGCGAGTCCTCTCTCTGGAATAAATGTGCCTGCAAATGTGATCTACGTTCGTCTTTTCAGCCTCTGCTCTTTCTTTCCTGCAGAACGGCGACAACCAGGACTTGGAGAGCATCTCCAGGAGATCCAAGAGTCATCTGTTACAGCCAGGCCAGAGACGAGGCTATCCCGACAGTCAGTCATCAGATGAGAGGCCGTGGTCGGACTCGCCGGTCGACACGGATGACGTCACTGTGGAAGCCCTGCCTCAAGCTCCGGTGAGTAGCTGCAGCTTTATTTATTCTGCTTCTGATTTGGTGCCAGTCGGGACAGACTCCGCCCTCTTGCCGTGCAGACGTTTAGCTCGTCATACGCTGTGTCGAGGACCGTGTGATGCCTGGATTTGTTAACAGTGATGTAGAGCTGGGTGATGTATCAAATATAATCAATATATTGTTCCACGTGTGATGTATGATCGCTAAATGATTGTTCACGTAAATGTTTTAACGCATCAGTATGTAATTCACTTGGAGTGTCGCTCTCTCCTGCTGGGAGTTGGAATGTGGAGAAAGATTGCTTTACATTTAACATCACGCCAAAATATCAACCGCCAACCACGCGTGACTCTTTTTCTGGACTCTAGTGACTCTTTCTGGACTCCGGCGAGTCTTTTTCTGGACTCTGGGAACTCTTTTTCTGGACTCTGGGAACTCTTTTTCTGGACTCCGGGGAGTCTTTTTCTGGACTCTAGTGACTCTTTTTCTGGACTCTGGGAACTCTTTTTCTGGACTCTAGTGACTATTTTTCTGGACTCTAGAGACTCTTTTTCTGGACTCTGGGAACTCTTTTTCTGGACTCTGGGAACTCTTTTTCTGGACTCTAGTGACTCTTTTTCTGGACTCTAGAGACTCTTTTTCTGGACTCTGGGAACTCTTTTTCTGGACTCTAGTGACTCTTTTTCTGGACTCCAGTGACTCTTTTTCTGGACTCTGGGAACTCTTTTTCTGGACTCTGGGAACTCTTTTTCTGGACTCCGGGGAGTCTTTTTCTGGACTCTAGTGACTCTTTTTCTGGACTCTGGGAACTCTTTTTCTGGACTCTAGTGACTCTTTTTCTGGACTCTAGAGACTCTTTTTCTGGACTCTGGGAACTCTTTTTCCGGACTCTGGGAACTCTTTTTCTGGACTCTAGTGACTCTTTTTCTGGACTCTAGAGACTCTTTTTCTGGACTCTAGTGACTCTTTTTCTGGACTCTGGGAACTCTTTTTCTGGACTCTAGTGACTCTTTTTCTGGACTCCGGGGAGTCTTTTTCTGGACTCTAGTGACTCTTTCTGGACTCTGGGAACTCTTTTTCTGGACTCTAGTGACTCTTTTTCTGGACTCTAGAGACTCTTTTTCTGGACTCTGGGAACTCTTTTTCTGGACTCTAGAGACTCTTTTTCTGGACTCTGGGAACTCTTTTTCTGGACTCTGGGAACTCTTTTTCTGGACTCTAGTGACTCTTTTTCTGGACTCTAGAGACTCTTTTTCTGGACTCTGGGAACTCTTTTTCTGGACTCTAGTGACTCTTTTTCTGGACTCTAGTGACTCTTTTTCTGGACTCCAGGGAGTCTTTTTCTGGACTCTAGTGACTCTTTCTGGACTCTGGGAACTCTTTTTCTGGACTCTAGTGACTCTTTTTCTGGACTCTAGAGACTCTTTTTCTGGACTCTGGGAACTCTTTTTCTGGACTCTAGAGACTCTTTGGGTGGGAATACGCTGGCGTTGATATCCTCAGTATCTGGGACAAGGTAACCTCAGCAGGAGGACGTCCCTCCTCACTTGGTCAGCTTGTCTTTGGCGTCCTCTAGCTGCTGCTCGATGTAATTTGTTGCTCCGTCAGCCTGAGCTGACGTTTTTCTGTCCCTGTTCCCAGAAGCTGAGCCGGGACCCGTGTGACGAAGACTGCTTCTTCGACCTCCTCAGTAAGTTCCAGAGCAGCCGAATGGACGATCAGCGCTGCCACCTGGACGAGCAGCAGAACGGGGACAGAGATGGAACTGCAACCGCCATGTCATCCCTGAACGCCATGATTGGTTGGTTGAGAAGCGTGTTCCTGTCCTTATTGATTCTTTGTCTGGGATTTTAAAGAAACCTCCTCCCCCCAGACCCTGCTGTCACCACGTCACCCCAGACCGAGGAGCTGTTCGATCTGATAGCGAACTCTCAGAGCCGCCGTCTGGATGATCAGCGGGTTCATGTGGGCAACCTCCCAGGCCTGAGGATCACCCACAACAACCTGGGACACCTGGTGGGTGAGGGGGATCATCAGGAGCCTAGCGATGACTTCTTCAACATGCTTATCAAGTGCCAGGTTAGGCCACGGCCCCCACAGGACAGGGTCTTAGACTTTAGATGTCTTCATGCCCTGACTTTCTCAATCTCTGTAATTGTAGTCCTCCAGGATCGATGATCAGCGGTGCTCCCCACCAGAAGCTGGCCCCCACGCCCCCACAGTGCCTGATGAGGACTTTTTCAGTCTCATCCAGAGGGTGCAGGCCAAGCGCATGGATGAGCAGCGCGTCCAGCTGCCCACAGAGGACCTGGACGGCCCCCAGTCCCCGGACCCAGAGCCACCAGGACCCCCCTCCAGCTAGGACTCAAGAAAATAGCGGATGAAGTGAAGGAAGTGTGATCCGGCGCTCAAAGATGACACTGAAGGGTGAACTAACAAAATGTTTAACAGCAAGATGAATCCCATGTGCAATAGGTGCCCCCCCCCCCCCCCCCCGTGTGTAAATACAGCAGGAACACGGAGTTGATGTTGGTGACGAAGGTGCGGAACGGTAGAAACATGACATATGTCCTCAAACTAATGCCTTAATCAGCATTCTCTAGACAGATTGTTTTTCCTGCTGAAAACAGCAGCCGGGACAGATTTGCAGCGGAACCGGAACCGGAACCGGTTCCATAAGGATGCGTCTGACGGGTGCTGCTGTCCTCAGTCAGCTGGTCTGGCTCCTGGACCAGTATTAGAGAGCCGTCCAGTATTAACCTTCCACAGTTATTAATGTGCTTTTGTGCACTTATAAAGGTGCTTTCCTTACAGTATGCAGTAAAAGTAATTACCTGGCAAATGTCGAATTAGCTGCTTGTTTTATAGATAGAAAATTCAAGTAATATATATTTTAAAAATCAAGCTCCAATTAAAGACTGTTTAACTTCTAAAGTTACGTAATGAACGTCTGAAACCAGCAATGGCGGTTGTTGTTATTTCTGAACAGCCAATGGGAATGAAGGGAAGCGCTTGTCCTGGTTGTACTGGTGGTCTGCTTCCACCTTGTGGTCAAACATTGTATTGCCTCTGAAAGAGAGCGCTGTCGTCTGCGCGGCTTGTTTGCAGGATAAACAGTGAAACCATGACAACGTTTTACCAACTTGTACAATGAATGTGGAGATTTTTGATCGCTCCATCTTTTCATTTACTGCGTCGTCATTCCAGGATAACGAAAAGCCGTCATCCTGTTTTGCATTTTGTACCTCAAAGCTGGTGAACCCGAGATCTGGTGAAGACCACGGCGGTTCTGTTGGGTTCATCTGCCTTTGATTAAGCAACACATTGGGAGATACATTTAATAAATCATTTTCCTGCTGTTTGAGAAATACGTTTTTTTCTACTTGACTCTGCCATAATTTGTACATAAATAGACTTTGTATTTATGTTCCAGTTGAGGATATGGATATTCCCCCCCCCCCCCCCATACTTTTAATAAAATGTTTCAGATGTTTCTCTGGGATTATTCTTATTTTACTGCTGACTAAATGAGGAATGGAACTCCTTTTTGTTTCTTTTTTTACACATCGGTTCTTTTTATTTCCATTAGATTGATTAAATGGCTCAATTTAGACCAGATCAGAGATCAATGATCAGATTTCTTCAACTGGAATCTTTATTGAGGTAGAAAGAAAATCTGACAAAACCTGTTTGTTTACTTCAAAGTCAGTTTTATAGGCAGGCTTTAGAACAAATAAAGAAAACAAAGTTCAAACCAGTCTCCACAACAAACCGTTTAAAGTGTGTTCTGTCCATCGCCTTCTCTCCTTCCTTCCCTCCCTCCCTTGTTCTTACCCAGAATGCACTGCAGGATCAGCTGAGCTATAAAAGGGCGTAGCGTGGGGGAGGGAGAGCTGCCGTGCAGCAGGAACTGTGCAGACACGTTCGGTGACCGAGGGACAGCAGCCCCTTCACAGCACCGGAGACAGGTCAGTGCCGAGGACGGGGGCTCCGGGGGGGGGGGTCCACCTCTGCTTCTGGCACCAGTAGCACATCTCGCTCCAGGCTGAGCGCTATTGATTCTGGATGCTACACAGTAAAGCTAATAGTTAGGAACATAGACCGCTAACAGTAGAAGGATCTGTCTGTGCCCGTTTCCATGGTAACCATGGTGCACACAGAGCATGCGCTATACGAGTGTCCATGTGCGTATGAAGAACGATGCTACGCTAACCTAACAGCTGCAGACCGAGTCTTTTTTTAGCAGGAATAAGACATGAGGGTGGGGCACGCGGGAAGGACTCGCACCGGGGTGGGGCACGCGGGAAGGACTCGCACCGGGGTGGGGCACGCGGGAAGGACTCGCACCGGGGTGGGGCACGCAGGAAGGACTCGCACCGGGGTGGGGCACGCAGGAAGGACTCGCACCGGGGTGGGGCACGCAGGAAGGACTCGCACCGGGGTGGGGCACGCGGGAAGGACTCGCACCGGGGTGGGGCACGCGGGAAGGACTCGCACCGGGGTGGGGCACGCGGGAAGGACTCGCACCGGGGTGGGGCACGCGGGAAGGACTCGCACCGGGGTGGGGCACGCGGGAAGGACTCGCACCGGGGTGGGGCACGCGGGAAGGACTCGCACCGGGGTGGGGCACGCGGGAAGGACTCGCACCGGGGTGGGGCACGCGGGAAGGACTCGCACCGGGGTGGGGCACGCGGGAAGGACTCGCACCGGGGTGGGGCACGCGGGAAGGACTCGCACCGGGGTGGCGACACGCGTCTGAAGTTTCTCTCTTTCAATTGAAGTACCGAATAGCAGATTGGAATGTTCTCACGTTGGGAAATGAACAATACCTCCTGCAGCAAAGCCTCGGCGAGTCACCGCAGCCCAGTTAAGCCATTCACCCCAACATGGCATTCACCCGCGGCCGAGCAGCGTCTCATCGCAGCCCAGTTCAGCCATTCACCCGCAGCCGAGCAGCGTCTCATCGCAGCTCCCATAACAGGCCAGAGGCCAGGCTCCGCTGAGTCAGCCTCTGAGTGACATTTACCAGGAAAGAGGGTGAATGTCCATCACCATGGAGACAGACACCTGAGAAGCGGAGCGACCGCCCCGAGTAGCCGCCGGCGTTCTCAGCGTGTCGTTAAGTATAGATTGACTCCAGAAATAAAAGCTGCTACGTCATCACTGCAGGGAAATGAGCCCTAAACAACAGCGTTAGCCAATGAGCAACCAGCCCCGGGTCACAAGGTCAGAATGTCCTCCAGGGAGGACAGAGAACGGTTGGACCTGTCCCGCGTGTTGTCCTCCAGGAAGCACAGAGAACGGTTGGACCTGTCCCGCGTGTTGTCCTCCAGGAAGGACAGAGAACGGTTGGACCTGTCCCGCGTGTTGTCCTCCAGGAAGGACAGAGAACGGTTGGACCTGTCCCGCGTGTTGTCCTCCAGGAAGGACAGAGAACGGTTGGACCTGTCCCGCGTGTTGTCCTCCAGGAAGCACAGAGAACGGTTGGACCTGTCCCGCGTGTTGTCCTCCAGGAAGCACAGAGAACGGTTGGACCTGTCCTGCGTGTTGTCCTCCAGGAAGGACAGAGAACGGTTGGACCTGTCCCGCGTGTTGTCCTCCAGGAAGGACAGAGAACGGTTGGACCTGTCCCGCGTGTTCGGCACTGAGCCCAGTATGAGTCAGCTGTTTGCTTCAACCCATTCGTTTCTCAGCTTTCCTGGAACCGTAGTGAGCGTCCACGCGTGTGCTGTGACGTCACCAAGTGACAACGTCAACCTGACGCGCGCCTGTTGTGAAGGAGAATAAACCCAGAATAAATAGTGTGGACGTAGGGCTCGCGCCTCAGCTACGGGAAGCGTGAGGGGCCATGGTGGGGGCGGCTCGCGCCCACCGGACGTAGGGCTCGCGCCTCAGCTACGGGAAGCGTGAGGGGCCATGGTGGAGGCGGCTCGCGCCCACCGGACGTAGGGCTCGCGCCTCAGCTACGGGAAGCGTGAGGGGCCATGGTGGAGGCGGCTCGCGCCCACCGGACGTAGGGCTCGCGCCTCAGCTACGGGAAGCGTGAGGGGCCATGGTGGAGGCGGCTCGCGCCCACCGGACGTAGGGCGCGAGCCCGCTCTGACTCCTGATAAACAGGAAGCGGAAGTTTACGTCGAGGTGTCATCAAACGGTTATCAGATTAAATACACGCAGTTGGACTATTTTCACAAACCTTTAAGGTAAGTAAAGCCAAAACTGTAATTTTACGCGAGTCACGTGACAGACGATTGTCAACGCCCCCCTCCGAGCAGGGAGCCGCCCCCGCCCCCACCGGCACCGGGGTCTCTGCTTTACCTCCTGCTGGAAGACTTTCATTTGAAGCAAGAATTTGGACAAATTAGTTTATTCATATTTTATAAGGAATCAAACGAAATAAATGAAATCGTCACTCATTCTTTTCTACGATGAAACTTTCTTTTTTGTACATAGATTTTATTGAATTTTTGTTACAGAACATAAACAATAACAAGCACTCTGTAATCAAATATATCAAAATACAAAGAAATATACACCACCATCCAAAATAAAGTTGCTTCATATAACTCCATACCATCGTCACTCAAAAACCCAACCCTGTAACCCCGCACCGCCCACTCGTTCCGCTCTAAGAGAAAAGAGAGAATCTAACAAAGTTAAGAATTAAAATATAGAAATAACTGAAATAAATACAACAAAAATAATAACATGCACAGTAAATTAAATCAAGTCACCAGGAAACAAAAACAATAAGTTCTGAGGTAAATGATGACATTAGATCACGGGAACACTCCAGTTTAGCGCATATCTCCCCTTATTTACTGTGTCCCGAAGTACACGATGAAACTTTCTATTGTAAAACAGCTACTTTTCAAAAACTACTACGCGTTAGTCTACAAATAAAAATACCAAATTCTATTGGACTTTATGCTTTTATTCAAATCCTTGCTGTAATTAATTTTGTTTTTCTTCTGCTGCAGGAACGTCTAACGAACCACAATGGCAGGTCAGTAAATTCTTCACCTCAGATTGATGAATGTTGTTTGATTATAATTTTGTACTTTTATTCTGAAAACTGGAGCAGCAGCGGTTTTAGCTTCTACTGCCCTCGAGTGGTCTCCATCTGGAACAGACATCCCAGCATGTTTAAGCGGACTGAAGAGTAGATATATTTAATGTGTAACTACAACACGAGTATCACATGACCCCGATATCGGGAAAAGGCACGCTTTTCTTTTCATTCTTTGCTCATTTGTTAGATTTCTACCACGTTTTGTTGTATACTTGGGCGCATTAAAGACAAAGGTTGCCGTGGCAACAGTGTCAGTGTGGCACAGCTTTTGCAGACGTCGCTCTGCAGGCCTTTATTTTGTTGTAGAAGCTTTTAGCAGCTAAATGAAACATTATTTACTGCAGCTTCAGCTCGTGTTTCAACGTTGAACCTCTTTCGGTCATTCTCATTTCAGACAAAATTAAAGATGCCAAGATCATCTTTGTTGTGGGTGAGTACAGTCCGGGCCGAACCGGGCTTTCTTAGCGGCTCCTCCGCCTCATGCTGTGTGTCGGTTGTTCGCAGGTGGGCCCGGCTCTGGAAAGGGAACCCAGTGTGAGAAGGTGGTTGCAAAGTACGGCTACACCCACCTTTCCTCTGGAGACCTGCTGCGTGCTGAGGTGGCCTCCGGCTCCGACCGGGGCAAACAGCTCCAGGCCATCATGCAGAAGGGGGAGCTTGTGCCCCTGGTAAGGTTATTATCTTATTTAAGGAACTTTAAATACTTTTATACGTTAGCGGGAGATAAACTCTTAACTATGAGAGTATATTTTATAAGAGTTTAAGTGCAGCTCTGATCTCAGGCTGCGGTTCAGCCGTAAATGATCCAAAGGTTCTGTCCTGATCCGCTCTGGGGGAGGCGCTGACCTCATTGATTCTCTCATTGATTTTAATGGCTGATAAAACACAAAAGCAAATGAAGTACTGAATCCTCACGAAGGTCAAACATCATGTGTTTCAGGACACGGTCTTAGACATGATTAAGGACGCCATGATCGCCAAGGCTGACGTGTCCAAGGGCTTCCTTATCGATGGCTACCCCCGTGAGGTGAAGCAGGGCGAGGAGTTTGAGGAGAAGGTAGGCTTCTGTCCCCACGTTACTCACGCCTGCGACCACTTCACAAAACCAGCCTCTCTTTGGATCCAGATCGGCAAACCCTGCCTGCTGCTGTACGTCGATGCTAAACCGGAGACAATGGTCCAGAGGCTCCTGAAGCGCGGCGAGACCAGCGGCCGCTCCGACGACAACGAGGAGACCATCAAGAAGCGCCTGGACCTGTACTACAAAGCAACCGAGCCGGTCATCAGTTTTTACGAGGGCCGAGGCATCGTCAGTAAGGTGAGCGCTCGGGGAGTCTGCTCTGTCTACCTGTTTCTAAGAGACTGCCTCACACATGGCCCGCCTCGCCTCGCAGGTCGACTCCGAGCTGCCAGTGGACCAAGTCTTCGGCCAGGTGTCCAAGGCCATCGATGCCCTGTAGAACAACAAGTCCGGTCCGGTTCCTGTTGTGTTTCATGACAGCAAAAATAACACATGCCTCTAATAAATACTGACGTTGTTCAGGTTGACAGGCTCCGCCTCCACCACCCTGACTGGAGCTCCAGAACTCAAACTAAAATCTGAGAACGTCAAAGTTAAACAGCCAGAATGTGAAGCTGGAGGAGGCACACACACACACACACACACACACACACACACACACGGGTATCCGGACTGCCCTCCTAGGAGAGAGGGGGGGGGAGGGGGCAAGATGTGGACACTGAAAGTCCGCCAAGGAGAGATGTTTGTGCGCACACACACAAAGATTCCAAGGATGCTGCTTGTGTGTGTGGAACGCAGGTCTGACCTCGTCAAGGTAGCAAACAACGGGAGTGGTGGGGGGGAGGAGCCCCGAAGAACCACGGAAACGAGTAAATAAAACAAACATGAGCTGAATAAAATTAAACGCTAGGAGTCAGAAAGTATCTGAAACGTTTCTAATTCAAGATGAGTTAAAGTACTGCCCAGAACTCCTCCTGCTCCGGTTCTGCTCCTTTCATTTAAAATCATATTTATTGGCGACATTATTGGTTGATCCATAATTTCTGATTCTGTTTCGTAACCATAGTGCTAATAATATAAATTAGCATTGCTTGAATGAACTTGGAATCGATTGGTTCATGGCTCCGGTTGGAACATTAAGTTTATACGCTGTAGAGCGGTAGCCGGCCATGTTAATGCTAGCTGCATGTTTGGACTCCCGGAACCACGGAGAGAGATTGATGAGGATCCGGCTGATCTTGGAAGTTCTCCCCCCCTTTTTTTGAGGTACAGAATTCCAGAGAATCCCGTCCACCGTGTTCCTGAAGTCGTTTCCCTCTAATGACGCGATGATGGGGGCGGGGGGTATAAAAGTACGTCAGCGCCTCCCAGCAGCGAACGAAGTTCGGAAAGTCCTGCTAAAGTCACGTCTGTGAACGCACCTCAGGCTGGATTACAACGTCTCCGTGGCCCCCCCGCGGCCCCCCCGCAGCGCAGCGCCTCTGAGGTAAGTCCGCCTTTAGTGTCCATGACGTCACTGACGGCTAACCGTCTGCGCGCCAGTCGCGTTCTCCGTTAACGGGCCGTGAAGCGGATGTGTTGCGTCATCAGTCGCGCTGGAATGCTGGATCTCTGCTGTCCGGCAGAGACGCGTTCAGGGAGTGCGGGAATTGCGGGAATTGCGGGTATTGCGGGTGTTTCCTGTGCCGTTTACCCAGCCGCCTCCTCGCCTGGTCCCGCCATGCTGCTCGTGCTGAGAGGCGCTTCCTGAAGCTGTCGTCCAGATGTTGGTGGCCAGCAGACGACCTCTGGGCTGACCTCTGGGCTGACCTCTGGGCTGGCCTCAGATCTGTCGTTACCTGGTCGGACTCTCGTCTGTAGATGCAGGGCCGCTCCACCAGTCTGGTTCTGGTTCTGGGTCTGGTTCTGGTTCTGGGTCCTCGTCTGTAGATGCAGGGTCGCTCCACCAGTCTGGTTCTGGTTCTGGTTCTGGTTCTGGGTCCTCGTCTGTAGATGCAGGGCCGCTCCACCAGTCTGGGTCTGGTTCTGGTTCTGGGTCCTCGTCTGTAGATGGCGTTGCACGACAATAGGCTGGAGTCCTAATCCACCATCCGGTCTCCTGAGCCCTCCCTCTGACCTTTTGACCTTACAGCCCGGGTCCCCCGGCTCCTCTGCCGTCTCACTCATTGTTGCTCTGGCTCCAGACAAGGACACTTCAAACCTCAACAGAGACCCGGACCCGGACCCGGACCCGGTTTCAAGCAGGACTCCTAGCCCGACGGTCGCATGGAGCGCTTCACCCTGCTGCTCTGCATGGCTGCTGCAGCCGCCGGTAAGTCTGCAGGACACTCTGTCCCTGTCTGTCTCTCTGTCTCTGTCTGTCTCTGTCTCTCTCTCTCTGTCTCTGTCTGTCTCTGTCTGTCTCTCCCTGTCGCTGTCTCTCTGTCTGTCTCTCTCCCTGTCTCTCTCTCTGTCTCTCTCTCTGTCTCTCCCTGTCGCTGTCTGTCTCTCTCTCTGTCCCTGTCTCTCTGTCTCTGTCTCTGTCTCTCTGTCTCTCTCTGTCTCTGTCTCTGTGTCTCTCTCTGTCCCTGTCTCTCTCTGTCCCTGTCTCTGTCTGATCATTGATCTCTGTCTGATCATTGATCTCTGCGTCTGATCGTTGATCTCTGTCTGATCGTTGATCTCTGCGTCTGATCGTTGATCTCTGCGTCTGATCGTTGATCTCTGCGTCTGATCGTTGATCTCTGTCTGATCATTGATCGCTGTCTGATCATTGATCTCTGTCTGATCGTTGATCTCTGTCTGATCATTGATCTCTGCGTCTGATCGTTGATCTCTGTCTGATCGTTGATCTCTGCGTCTGATCGTTGATCTCTGTCTGATCGTTGATCTCTGTCTGATCGTTGATCTCTGCGTCTGATCGTTGATCTCTGCGTCTGATTGTTGATCTCTGCGTCTGATCGTTGATCTCTGTCTGATCATTGATCGCTGTCTGATCATTGATCTCTGCGTCTGATCATTGATCTCTCTGTCTGATCATTGATCTCTGCGTCTGATCGTTGATCTCTGCGTCTGATCGTTGATCTCTGTCTGATCGTTGATCTCTGTCTGATCGTTGATCTCTGTCTGATCGTTGATCTCTGCGTCTGATCGTTGATCTCTGCGTCTGATCGTTGATCTCTGCGTCTGATCGTTGATCTCTGCGTCTGATCGTTGATCTCTGCGTCTGATCGTTGATCTCTGTCTGATCGTTGATCTCTGTCTGATCGTTGATCTCTGCGTCTGATCATTGATCTCTGTCTGATCATTGATCTCTGCGTCTGATCATTGATCTCTACGTCTGATCGTTGATCTCTGTCTGATCGTTGATCTCTGCGTCTGATCATTGATCTCTGCGTCTGATCATTGATCTCTGTCTGATCGTTGATCTCTGCGTCTGATCATTGATCTCTGCGTCTGATCGTTGATCTCTGTCTGATTGTTGATCTCTGTCTGATCGTTGATCTCTGTCTGATCGTTGATCTCTGCGTCTGATCGTTGATCTCTGTCTGATCGTTGATCTCTGCGTCTGATCATTGATCTCTGCGTCTGATCATTGATCTCTGCGTCTGATCATTGATCTCTGCGTCTGATCATTGATCTCTGTCTGATCATTGATCTCTGCGTCTGATCATTGATCTCTGCGTCTGATCATTGATCTCTGCGTCTGATCATTGATCTCTGCGTCTGATCGTTGATCTCTGCGTCTGATCGTTGATCTCTGTCTGATCGTTGATCTCTGCGTCTGATCATTGATCTCTGTCTGATCGTTGATCTCTGCGTCTGATCATTGATCTCTGCGTCTGATCATTGATCTCTGTCTGATCGTTGATCTCTGTCTGATTGTTGATCTCTGTCTGATCGTTGATCTCTGTCTGATCGTTGATCTCTGTCTGATCGTTGATCTCTGCGTCTGATCGTTGATCTCTGTCTGATCGTTGATCTCTGTCTGATCGTTGATCTCTGTCTGATCGTTGATCTCTGCGTCTGATTGTTGATCTCTGCGTCTGATCGTTGATCTCTGTCTGATCATTGATCTCTGCGTCTGATCGTTGATCTCTGTCTGATCGTTGATCTCTGTCTGATCGTTGATCTCTGTCTGATCGTTGATCTCTGCGTCTGATTTTTGATCTCTGCGTCTGATTGTTGATCTCTGTCTGATCATTGATCTCTGCGTCTGATCGTTGATCTCTGTCTGATCGTTGATCTCTGTCTGATCGTTGATCTCTGTCTGATCGTTGATCTCTGCGTCTGATTGTTGATCTCTGTCTGATCGTTGATCTCTGCGTCTGATCGTTGATCTCTGTCTGATCATTGATCTCTGCGTCTGATCGTTGATCTCTGCGTCTGATCATTGATCTCTGTCTGATCGTTGATCTCTGCGTCTGATCATTGATCTCTGTCTGATCATTGATCTCTGCGTCTGATCATTGATCTCTACGTCCGATCGTTGATCTCTGTCTGATCGTTGATCTCTGCGTCTGATCATTGATCTCTGCGTCTGATCATTGATCTCTGCGTCTGATCATTGATCTCTACGTCCGATCGTTGATCTCTGTCTGATCGTTGATCTCTGCGTCTGATCATTGATCTCTGCGTCTGATCATTGATCTCTGCGTCTGATCGTTGATCTCTGCGTCTGATCGTTGATCTCTGCGTCTGATCGTTGATCTCTGTCTGATCGTTGATCTCTGCGTCTGATCGTTGATCTCTGTCTGATCGTTGATCTTTGCGTCTGATCATTGATCTCTGTCTGATCGTTGATCTCTGTCTGATCATTGATCTCTGCGTCTGGCTGCAGTCTTTGTGTTTAGTGAATTTATCCGTGATGCACCCGACGTGTCCTGGCAGGGACGCCGTGCTGAATATGCCCCCCCCCCCTGCAGCAGTTTTCCCACCGGGAGACCGGCACGATGTTAAATACCACAACGACGTTGCTGCCCCCCCCAGACTCTCCCTCCACGGCTGAAGGAAAAGCACAAACGTGATTAGTGAGCTGCTCAAGAATGGGGGCTTGAAAATGAATCCTAAAGAGAAGAGCCAGACAGCCAGGGGGGGGGGAGGGGGGGGGGGGTTGGACTGTCTGATAAGTGCTCAGAGAAACCAGGGGATCGGAATAACACAGATAGGAACAGAGACGAGGAGATGCGGCGCCCCAGTTCCATCGCATGTCCGGGACACAGAGGAGACGGAAGAATGATCCGACGCGTTTCTGAGACTTCCAAAGAAACAGGAAGGGATGACGAAGCTTCCTCTGAAGGCCTGCGGTAGTAAAATAAGCAGAGCGCCATGTTAAATATGGCGTCCAGAGTCAAAACAGTCCACTTCCCCTGTTAGCCTGCGGTCAGACTGGGGGGCAGGGAGACGCCACCACTTGTCGGTGCCTCGGAGCGATTTCAATCTCCTCCGGCGTGACGCCCCTCCCAAACAACAATCCACTGACTGCCCCGCTTTTCCTCTGTTTAAATCCGGAGCGCCGTGCCGCGGATGTTCCCGCCGGGGTTTTCCCACGTGGGTTGACCTGCCGGCGGTCCCGGTGCTCCTGGAATAGACATTATGGCTGCGCATATATTACCGTTACCCACACGGTCCCTGCACACATTGTTGGTTCTTGATTAGGAAACCTTGTGCTTTGTTCCGTCTGACCCGGTGCTTCTTGTGATGCAGATGAATGGCTGAGACCGACGCCACGCCGGTAGAACCCGCTTTTAAGAGCAGCTATCTTTAAAGGTCACATCTTCTGGCCTTTTTCCACAAGTTAACGCAGTTCCCAGACACTGATATGAAATATCTGTGACAGTCTTTGGTCCAAACATCAAACAGATGCTGCAGGACAGCGTCCGTCTTTTCTGTCCCAAACAGATGCTGCAGGACAGCGTCCCTCTTTTCTGTCTTAAACAGATGCTGCAGGACAGCGTCCCTCTTTTCTGTCTCAAACAGATGCTGCAGGACAGCGTCCCTCTTTTCTGTCCCAAACAGATGCTGCAGGACAGCGTCTGTCTTTTCTGTCTTAAACAGATGCTGCAGGACAGCGTCCCTCATTTCTGTCTCAAACAGATGCTGCAGGACAGCGTCCCTCATTTCTGTCTCAAACAGATGCTGCAGGACAGCGTCCGTCTTTTCTGTCCCAAACAGATGCTGCAGGACAGCGTCCCTCTTTTCTGTCCCAAACAGATGCTGCAGGACAGCGTCCCTCTTTTCTGTCTCAAACAGATGCTGCAGGACAGCGTCCGTCTTTTCTGTCTCAAACAGATGCTGCAGGACAGCGTCCGTCTTTTCTGTCTCAAACAGATGCTGCAGGACAGCGTCCGTCTTTTCTGTCTCAAACAGATGCTGCAGGACAGCGTCCGTCTTTTCTGTCTTAAACAGATGCTGCAGGACAGCGTCCGTCTTTTCTGTCTCAAACAGATGCTGCAGGACAGCGTCCGTCTTTTCTGTCTTAAACAGCTCTCTCAGAAAAGCGAGCGCCACGGCGACGTGATGAATCATGAAGGCTTTACTTTACACGTCTCCCTCAAGAGACAAATGTCTTACAGCTCTGAGCTAAGAGTCCCTCTTTGTATTCTGCTAGCACGACAACATGTAGCTTTAACCAGAGCTGGTTGCGGCTTCATGACCAGAGAGAACAAAGAACACGTCTCCACTTCTGTCTCTCCCTCTGAGAGACAAAGTTTTGTGTCCAGTCCAGCGTTAAATTGGGCGAGTCAGGCTCCAAGTGTTTAGCACACACTAAAGCAGTTAGAGAGAGTGTGTGTGTGTGTGTGTGTGTGGACGTGGATGTGGATGTGCGGAGCGCAGACACAGGGAGAGCACACACACACATTGTGTCAGAATCAGAAAAACTTTATTAACCCCGTGAGGGGTAATTTGTTGCACAGCCAGCAGAGACACACAATTAAAACATAAAAAGTGCACGAGGCATACAGGCTGTTCTAACGTTCTCACGATGACGTCACGACGGGAGACATTTCTGCCAGACGCGTTTCAGTGCGTGATTACAGAACTACTCAAAGGACGCAGGACTGACTGGCTGCTTTATTTGGCCTTTTTGGGGCTGATAAGGACCCAAACCCACCAAAACGGTGTAGAACCAGTGAGTCCTCTTTAACCTGCCGGCTTCCAGCCCTGCTTTCCGTGCTACGCCTTCATTTGACTGAACCTCGAATGATGAACGGACGGATGGCTGGAATGAGGGGAGTGTTGTTAGAGCGCACGACCCACTTCATCTGGGTCCTGATGGACAAAATGTTCTGCTAAATGTTAAAATGTTCTGCTAAAGTGCTTCAAACGCCAGACTTTTTTGTCCACCTACGCTGTACATACTATGTGTCTTTTTAATTTATTGTAATTTTGCATTTGAGGTGTAATTTATTTTGAATTTATTATTTTATATCTGTGGAGTAATTTATTTTTAATGTATTATTTTGCATCAAGTTAGTAATTTAATATTAGAGATATTAAATTGGAGATAGTACTTGTACTGTAATACGTGCTACTGTGTGACTGTACCTTGTACTCTAACATTCTATCTAATAAATATATTCATCATCATCATCACGTCACGCTTTTCCACCAACCAGGATGCTCTTCCTCCACCGCGTCGAACCTGCTGAGAAACCCTTTCATCGTAAACGTTTCTGCATCGTCATGTCTGTCCCGGTCCGTCTGTCCCGGTCCGTCTGTCCCGGTCCGTCTGTCCCGGTCCGTCTGCAGCTCAGAACCGAAGCTCGAGATAGAAGCACCAAGCGGGAATGTTCCCGTTGGTCCACTGTAGAGCTGATCGCCGTTCTGCGGCCCGTCCCGTAGGATTCTCACGACCCTTTAAATGTAACACAGAGCCGTTTGTCTGTGTTCAGTCTGGGTGGGGCGTGGGGCAGGTAAGAACCTGCTCCTGCTGGAGCTGCTACATGAAGCAAAGGTTCATTGATCGGGACTGATTGGGCAGTGAAGCGCTTCAACACTAAACGTGCTAATTATGCCGCCAATTAGCGCTCTGATGATTCATTGTGTTTACTCTGACGCCCCCACCCAGAAACCGATGGCGTCTGGGGTGCCTGGGCGCCGGTATAACACCATGGCGTGCGGTTTACGCCTGCAGCTGCTGCTCCACTCAGATCCATCTCCAGTCTGGACGGCTAATTACGAGCAGCAGCTGCAGCACGGAGCGAGCGAGGGATGGGCCTTCCCCACGGCGCCGGTGGACTCGCTGTTCTGCCGACTTCCGTCAGCGCCGAGGCGGCAGGCGAATGGCTCCCAGAGGTGAAAACAGAACATGTGCGAACTCGGGCCGTCTCCAGACCCCCCAGCAGCGCACAGTCCTGAACCATTAGGCGGAGAAGACAAATTTCCTTCTGATGGAATTTCAGGACTGGAGAGGTGAGATAGTCAGGAGGTGTGTGTGTGTGTGTGTGCGTGCAGTGTGTAGCATGCGGTATGAGGGGTGAGAGGCCAGGGGACAGTGGGGGCCCCTGCAGAGCACTGATAAGAGCTTGTTTACCTTCCTGTGGATGGTCAGACCTCAATCTGCAGCTGCGGAAACGCCAGACAATAGGTGTGTGTGTGTGTGGGTGTCGGCGGGGGGGGGGGGTCAGACAGACTCGAGCCAACCTTGAAGCTCCCCCTCCACCGCTGACTCCGCCCTCCCATCACGTCGTCCGATCCTGGACACAAACGTTTCCTCAGGAGACGGTCGCTCCAGACGCCGTGCCCCCCCCCCCCCCCTATTTTTCTTTCCTTTCTACCTCCCTTTCCTTTCAAGTTGTGTTAGTCCTACTTCTGCATTTGAACTCTTAGCAGCAGGGGGGGGGGGCGTAGATCCAGTTACTGGCAGCGGGACCTGAGTCCCTGGAAACTAAATCAACATTTAGTCAAGAGAAACGTTAAACCCTCCAACTCGCCCTGCCGGTCTGTCTGTCGCTGTAGATGCCGAGACCGAGTCCAGAGAGTCTCCAGACCGAGACGAGACCGAGTCCAGAGAGTCTCCAGACCGAGACGAGACCGAGCCCAGAGAGTCTCCAGACCGAGACGAGACCGAGTCCAGAGAGTCTCCAGACCGAGACGAGACCGAGCCCAGAGAGTCTCCAGACCGAGACGAGACCGAGTCCAGAGAGTCTCCAGACCGAGACGAGACCGAGCCCAGAGAGTCTCCAGACCGAGACGAGACCGAGTCCAGAGAGTCTCCAGACCGAGACGAGACCGAGTCCAGAGAGTCTCCAGACCGAGACGAGACCGAGCCCAGAGAGTCTCCAGACCGAGACGAGACCGAGTCCAGAGAGTCTCCAGACCGAGACGAGACCGAGCCCAGAGAGTCTCCAGACCGAGACGAGACCGAGTCCAGAGAGTCTCCAGACCGAGACGAGACCGAGCCCAGAGAGTCTCCAGACCGAGACGAGACCGAGTCCAGAGAGTCTCCAGACCGAGACGAGACCGAGTCCAGAGAGTCTCCAGACCGAGACGAGACCGAGCCCAGAGAGTCTTTGAGACCGAGACGAGACCGAGCCCAGAGAGTCTCCAGACCGAGACGAGACCGAGCCCAGAGAGTCTCCAGACCGAGACGAGACCGAGCCCAGAGAGTCTCCAGACCGAGACGAGACCGAGCCCAGAGAGTCTCCAGACCGAGACGAGACCGAGCCCAAAGAGTCTCCAGACCGAGACGAGACCGAGCCCAGAGAGTCTTTGAGACCGAGACGAGACCGAGCCCAGAGAGTCTCCGAGACCTACCAGTATCAGGTGTAACCGTGACCATCTGTAAAGCCCTGGACCTTGGCCACGTGTGATCAGTCCTTCATTCTGAGTGCTTTAGAATTAATGCTCACTTCTGAGCGTGCTTTTCATGAATGGAGCCCCTTTCCTCGTGTCCCATGATGCCTTCTGTTCACGCTACTCCTCATACACAACAACTACATGGAAAGCAGTAACCATAAACGCGTCATCCGGGGTCAAGAGGGCAAAAGAGGGACCGACCTCTGGGCCGTGGACTCTGTCTCAGCAGATCCAGAGACAAACAACTTCATGGATGTTTGAGCAACAGACATTAAGAGAGGGTCGGGCTAACAGGAAGCCAGCCTTGGGGGGGGGGCTCTTCTTGATTCGCTGGAGCATAAAGTTGGACGCTTGTCCAGGAATCCTCCCCCACCATAACCGGTGCCTGGAGCTGAAGACCAGGATGGGGAAGTGAAAGTTCTCTCAGCCCCGCTGACGGGCGTTTTAGCAGCCGCTGATTTGCTGTCTCTCCATCGTCCTCGCTCGCCGTCCGTTCAGCGCGTGATGACACAGCCTTTGACTAATGCCTCTTCTAAATAAGGCACATCCTGTTGACCTTCCAAAGCCTGCTATTTCCTGTTGACCCTTTCCTCCCCTTGCTCTTTCTTCCTGGTGCCGCTGGTTCTACAGCACGTCTCCGCTCTGAGGGACCGTGTCCCGCTGCGTGGATAGAAGCCGTGACGGATGGCGGTGAAGCGATGCGTCAGATCACGCTGGCTTTTTGTCTCAGCACCTGGTCTTTGCAGGTCGTTGAGGCATGCATAGTGGAAGCTGATGGATCATCTGAGACTCGGTCCAGAATCGAGGCCTGGTCAGAGGGGGGGAGATCGATCCCCAATGGCACCGGGATATAGACACGGCTTCTGCATTCATGCTTTGTCTTTCAGCCTCGCCCCAGACATGTGAACCGAAGGAGGGCCACGAGGGAAGGATCTACCTGAGTGAGATGCTGATTGGCTGCTGGACGAGCTTCACCAACCAGGACAAGGGAGAAGTCCACATCCTGAACCTGAACTTTGACCCCCTGGTAAGCATTTATAATGAGCTTCTCGTGATAATCAGATCAAAGGAAACAACATCCGATTGTTGAGGAGTAAACAAGTTTTAAAATGCTCTTAAAGCAGTGATCCAGCTGGGAGGGGCTCTGGCTCTTCATCCCATACGCATCACTCCGTGATCCGCTTCAGCCACCCTGAAGGTGGAAGGTCCAGCGACCTGCAGGGCCGCAAACCCACCTGTGTCGTTCCACCCGGGGGGGGGGTCATGTGATGCATGGAAGCGGATAAATACCCTCACAGAGATTTTGATGCATCTCGTTTAACTCGTTAAACGGCGGAGGTTGTAAATTATAACTGGAATGCGGCTCTTAAGTCAGAGTGTTTGCTGTGGGAAGCCTGAGACGTCCGGAGCAGCCTGGCGGCCCGCCTGGCGCTGCTGGGCAGCAGCTGGGCAGGAGGTCACAAGACGAGCTGACGCAGTGGGACAAGAACGGCACGTTGAAAGCTTAGCGTCCAGACAGGAAACTCCAAGCAGGAGACGGCTGACGTACAGGAAGTCCACCATCCTTACACAATAAGAGTCAGAGGTGGAAGTCAGTTTCGCAAACCGCTTGTCTTTCGGTGCTCGATCAGCAAACTCTGACTTGTTATCGGTTTGAAATGAAAGGCCAATAAATGAGCATCGAGTTTTGTCTTGCTTGGAATTCCTTCGTCAGCCGAACAGGCTCTGGTAGCGCAGCTTGTTTTCCTTTCAGCTCCATGTAATCCCAGAGAGCTGTAATCTCTGTTGTTGTGCTGAGCCAGACTCCATTTTTCACTGTCCGACTCTCGCTCTGCCCACATCGGCCATTTCTTTATCGGCCTGCTGCTCGTTGGCTCCCTTCGTTTCTTCTCCTTCTAGTTTGAGGAGCTGCTGTTTATTTTCTGCTTTTATTTTTCTCTGTTGGTCATTCCTTCTCTGACCAGATGTGGGGGTGCGGTACGAAGGCCGCCTGCATCCATCACCGTTCTAAAAGCTGGAAACTTTCACCAGTAAACTAATTTCACTTATGTTTGAGTTTATACGCCTTTTTTACTTAATTCGCTCATTTAATCTGACATTTGAGGATGTTGAACTTTATGAGAGCAGAGATGCAGCTCCTCATTTCGGTGTGGACGCAGGTCCTTGTCGTTCTCAGAGAAGAGCAAACATATTGCTTAACTCTTTGGCACATCTTTGTTCTCATTAAATAGATCGCAGTATTTCAGCATAGTAATGTTCTGGAAATTAGAAGAACAGGCAGTGATTGATGACTCAACAACTTTCAAGCATATTGGGAAATACTGGGAATTCATCAGCATTCCATTAAGAGAAAACCGGCATATGCAAAAAGCAAAGGATCAATGATGCAAGTATTCTTACTGAAAGTGCAAATCACAAACAAAACAAAACAAGAACAAGACTTCAGGTCCGGTTTACCCAGAGGAGGTCCTGTTAGCCTGCTAGCTGCATGGCTGCAGTCACGGGGCCACGCAGCGGTTCCAGCCTGGTCTCAGACGGCCCAGTTGTTGTCCAGGGACCCCGAGCCGGCTAGCGCCTTTAGCTTCGAGCTCGTCCCACTCCTCCGTCTCTAAAATGTAGGTGCTGCCTTAGTGGTGAACTCAAAGAATTTAATGAAGACTACGTGTCAGTGACGTGCAAAAATTGTAAAGTTTGGCTTTTATGGCTGAATCTGCACCGCTAGCCGGATCAGAAGCCTTGGAGGTCACATCCTGCAGGACGATGAGGACTGTCATCAAAGGACCGTAGACGTAAGATGTCCAGACATCAGCAGAGCCTTCATCAGCAGAGCCTTCATCAGCAGAGCCTTCATCAGCAGAGCCTTCATCAGCACCACACTTGCTTTAGAACGGACTTTTGCTCGTAACCACAGACGAAGCTGAACATTCTCGTCTTTTGCTGTAAGTAGCAGTCCGGTGGGACGTTTGCTCTCCCCCCGACATTCTTTATTCTCTCTTTTCTGCTCTTGCCTCCTTCCCCATCCTCTTTGTTGCTGCTGGTGATTTACAACCTGCCAGAGACGGTTGACTCTGTTTGACTGCACAGAGAGAATTATAAGGAGAGCGTCAACGACCCGCCGCAGGCCCGGAGGAGCTCTCCATTGATGTCACGCTCCGGCTCGGGTCGTCAGGCTCCTGGCTCGGAACCAAGAATAGACCAGCCGAGCCAATTCAAGCCAAAAGAATAACTGGAAACTGCATCGGTAAAGGCCGGTCGAAACATGTTCTGGAGAAAAACACGCCTGACAAGGAAAAACAATGGTGCCTTGCAAGCGCAGGAACAAAGGTAGCAAAGGTGAGTGATCAGGGTCAGCGACGGGCCCGGGTCAGAACCAAGAAGAGCCGGAAGGGAAGGCAAAGCTACAGACAATGAAGCTCATTAGAACAGAGCGTTTAAGGAAAAGGCCCCTGAGTTATCTCCGTGTGCGTAATATCGGGGCTCTGAGCATGCCCCCCCCCCCCCCCCCCCCACACACACACACACACACCAAACCATAAAACTGAACCAATTTCACTTCCATCCAAACCCAATTATCTGGGACTATTACCAGTGAAAGTCATTTGAATTAGGATTTATTGGAATGAAGTACTCGGGAATATTGTGGAATATTAATAAGACTTAATATTCCACAGTGAAAAGGTCTATTCACCAGCACAAGGTGATCAATACAGCGGTACCGGCTACATCTCTCTCTCTCTCTCTCTCTCTCCTACATCTCTCTCTCTTTATCTCTCCTTCTACATCTCTCTCTCTCTCTCTCTCTCTCTCTTTCTCTGTCTGTCTCTCCTACATCTCTCTCTCTTTATCTCTCCTTCTACATCTCTCTCTCTCTCTTTCTCTGTCTCTCTCTCTCTGTCTGTCTCTCCTACATCTCTCTCTCTTTATCTCTCCTTCTACATCTCTCTCTCTCTCTCTCTCTCTCTGTCTGTCTCTCCTACATCTCTCTCTCTTTATCTCTCCTTCTACATCTCTCTCTCTCTCTCTCTCTCTGTCTGTCTCTCCTACATCTCTCTCTCTTTATCTCTCCTTCTACATCTCTCTCTCGCTCTCTCTCTGTCTCTGGAGGTTCGTAAAACGCATGTTTTTATATTTACACGGAGTCCCAGCTTCTACCTGGAGATTTCCACCGCTGGAGACCAGAACCTCTGGGCGGTCCCGTCTCGTTGGAGCTGCAGCGCTGCTGGCATACAGATGTTTTAACGTATAATGAGATTATAATCCTCCTTTCCTTTCAGGATGCCAAGATGTTCATCCTGGAGATGAGCAGCGCCACGCCCATGAGCCTCATCCTCAGGTCGGCAGTCAGGGTCTACGGCGTCGCCAGCCTCAACGCTGGCGTTCACGTCTATGTGAGTGGCTGTTCGCTCGCCAACATGCTTCAGCATTCATTTGTTTCAGTATACTGCCCCCCAAGGGTGGAACTGTTTGACTCCTGCCCTCAAAACACGCACCTCTTTGGCCTCCTCCATTCATTCATTCATTTGCCAACCGCTTATTCCGTCATCGGGTCGCGGGCCAAGCTGGAGCCAATCCCAGCAGTCAATGGGCGAGAGGCAGGGGACACCCTGGACAAGCCGCCAGTCCATCGCAGGGCAACACAGAGACACACAACCAGCCACACACACACACTCACACCTACGGGCAATTTAGCGTCACCAATCAGCCCAGGCTGCATGTTTGGTGGGAGGAAGCCGGAGAACCCGGAGAGAACCCGGAGAGAACCCACGCAGACACGGGGAGAACATGCAAACTCCTCACAGAATGGCCACAAGCCGGAGACGAACCCACGACCATCTCGCTGTGAGGCAACAGTGCTAACCACTGCGCCACCGAGCCGCCTCTGGCCTCCTTCAAAACGGCCCTAAAAATACACCTTTCAGGGGGGCAGAAACGGAGATAGTCATCACGACTCTCTCCGGATCAACCCCCCCCCCCCCCTTCTTTGTCCACCCACGTTGTCCATATTATGTGTCTTTTTTATTTTAATTTATTTTAATTTTGCATCTGTGGTGTAATTTATTTTTATTTTATTGTTATTTTGCATTAACTGAGTAATTTATTATTAGTTGTATTGGTATTGTTAAATGTTGATGATTTATGTACGAAGGACTTTCAACGGAAACAAATGCTCCTCTTAGACGGGATGTTTGACTGTACTTGTACTGGAGTACATGCTACTGTGTGACTGTACTTGTACTGTAATACATGCTACTGTGTGACTGTACTTGTACTGGAGTACATGCTACTGTGTGACTGTACTTGTACTGGAGTACATGCTACTGTGTGACTGTACTTGTACCGGAGTACATGCTACTGTTTGATTGTACTTGTACTGGAGTACATGCTACTGTTTGATTGTACTTGTACTGGAGTACATGCTACTGTTTGACTGTACTTGTACTGGAGTACATGCTACTGTTTGATTGTACTTGTACTGGAGTACATGCTACTGTTTGATTGTACTTGTACTGGAGTACATGCTACTGTTTGATTGTACTTGTACTGGAGTACATGCTACTGTTTGACTGTACTTGTACTGGAGTACATGCTACTGTTTGATTGTACTTGTACTGGAGTACATGCTACTGTTTGATTGTACTTGTACTGGAGTACATGCTACTGTTTGATTGTACTTGTACTGGAGTACATGCTACTGTTTGATTGTACTTGTACTGGAGTACATGCTACTGTTTGATTGTACTTGTACTCTAACATTCTAGCTAATAAATATATTCATCATCATCATCATCACTGTCTTGTTCACATAAAGCTTGATGTAAACTCCATTCTTCTCCACGGCCCAGAGCAAGCGGCGCTGTCTGGGCCGTGGACGATGCATATATTTATATATTTGTACCTTTATGGAGCCGGCTCCAGCCGACCGCGGTGACGCACAAAGCTAAAAAAGGTCCATTTCCTGGCCCCACTCAGGAAGCGAAGGAAAGAGCATGGCTCCAGCCGGGTTGTGAAACTGGGCTCGTGGACCCTCAACCATAATAAACATCCCTGTGTAGAGCTGGGTGGAGTGATGGGGGGGTCCAACATGGAACGATGAAGCCGGCCGGCGGGCATTGCTGCAGGCACGGAACGCGGAACACGGAACACGGAACACGGAACACGGACAGACTCCCGGATCCTTCTGTGGTCTCTTGAAATAGAATTGAACTGAAGTGATTGACACCACTTGACCTTTGCTTCGCAGGTAAACAAGAACGCCAGCATTGTTCTGCACGGTGATCAGCATCGCAACAACATCCACCAGGTCGACTTTCCCAGTGGAGATGAGGAGCTGGTGCAGTGGGCGGCGCAGACGTTTGGGGGGGTGACGTCATTCACCACAATCAGAAATCTGAAAACAATCTCATCGACGGGAACAAACGGTGAGAATGACTTTTCATCCTGTTTGATCTATTTGCATTCTGTAACGCCGGCGGGCCCAGGAGGAAGCGACAGGTGCGAGTCATCGGTCTGGACAGGTAGGGCGAGATGAAACGGGAACGCCAGAGAGAAAGAACATCCTGCAGGATGTGCGTCTTCATTCACGGTGAAACCACATGTATGGAGCAGAAGAGCAAGAGGCCCAGGCCCGGCTCAGCCCAGGCCCGGCTCAGCCCTGCTTCAGAACCGCTTCCCTTCACTTACAGCAGCTGTAAAACACGCGGCTGATGAAATGCTAAAAGCTTCAGAAAGTTTCTCTCCGCTTCAGGGACCTTTGGGTTTGCAGCGGGAACCCATTCATATCTTTTTATTCCAGATTAACGCAGATTAATTAATTATTATCAGCGACCCCGCCTCCACCTCCTCAAACCCAGTGTTGGTTTGAGCCTTCATCTCGGTGAAGGCAGCGTGCTGACAGGACGCCGCCACAGGTGAGCCGGCAGGTGGAGCTGGAGGCGTGGCTTCACACCTGCTGTTACTTTGATAGGATTTCTGATGGACTAATCTCCGACTGATCTCCTGCCATTATCTTCTATCAGGTGTGACGGTCGGCGGCGGGTCGACGCCCTGCCAGCACCGTACTGCTGCTCGTCATCTTAAATGTGCAGATTAAACGGAGGTGAAATGCTGCGTTTCAGTTTCAGCCGGCGTCGTCCACAAGGGCCTTCAGGTCCTTCAGCGCCTTCAGGTCCTCTAGGGCCTTCGGTCCTTCAGGTCCTTCAGGTCGTTTAGGGCCTTCAGGTCCTTCAGGTCCTTCAGCGCCTTCAGGTCCTTTAGGTCCTTTAGGTCCTTCAGGTCCTTTAGGTCCTTTAGGTCCTTTAGGTCCTTTAGGTCCTTCAGGTCCTTCAGCGCCTTCAGGTCCTTTAGGTCCTTTAGGTCCTTTAGGTCCTTCAGGTCCTTCAGCGCCTTCAGGTCCTCCACGCAGGGCAGGACATCCGTCGCTGTTTTGCCGTGTCCCTCCGCCCATAACGGCGAGTCAGGTGAACTTGCGTAGGCCTCGTCGTAGGCGGTCCGATAGACACGGCGACGGCACACGAGCCAGGTTTCTAGAACGTCATACGATCATCGCTTGTGTTTAGAGGAAGAGGAGCTTTAACTCGTGTTGCCCGGCAACAAGTCGATTAAGAAGTAGTTTGAGTTTATAAAGTGATGCAGCCGCCGTGTGTTTTTCAGGAACCCGACCTGGCTCTCCAGACTGCGCTCTAGAGAACGAAGATGCTATAGAGAAGCATTTCATGAACATAAAGACAGCAGGCTTGGATTCATCACTCAAGTCTTGCTCGCCACCTCAGATGGGCCGCGGCGATGAAGCTGAGCTTCACATCATCAACATCCCAGAGGACGCCAGCGCCCGGTGAGCCCCGAGGTCCGGCGAGAAGGTTCTTATCTTTGCTTGAGACGTTTCTGTAATTGAAATCATGATGTTGCAGCAACGTGTCTCTTCGTGTGGACATTAAGAGGACCAGCGTGTTCCTCAGGGGCCCTCGGGGCACAAGCTGGACCTTCCTCAACCCCCCGGACACCCAGTTCGGTGTAAGCGCACCTCCAGCACACGCCAAGCGTTGCTGTGGAAATGTGCTTTAACCCTTTGCATGACCTTCTCTCTGCAGTCTAACAATGACATCGTGCTGCCGGCCAGTGCCTTCAGGATCCCGCCCTCACTGCTCTTTGACAATGACAGCGCAGAGAGCGTGCTGCCGGCCATGGCCCTCAGGATCCCGCCCTCACTGCTCTTTGACAATGACAGCGCAGAGAGCGTGCAGCTGGAGGCGCTCAGATACTTCAAGGCCGGCGCTTTCAGCAGCTACACCGAGCTCAGACCAAAGGAAGCCACTATTTCATTGGTCCTCGGGAAAAAAGAAAGCCCCGAAGGTAAGAGGAAGAACAGCACGAGCTAATGATCATCTTCCTCTTCATCACCACTGAGTGACGGCTGGACGTGAATGTGGGAGGTTTCGTCTTGGGGCCAAACAGACTTGAGAATGAGCGTTTGAATAGCAGAGCATGCCGTGTGTGTTAAGAATAATTCAAGTTCATGAATATGATTGCTTCTGACTCAGGCTCAGAAATGTTCCCAGACCCAGTGGTTCCCGTTACCACTAATGCCCCCCATCAGATGCCCCTGCTGATGCAGCTGTTCGGCTCTCCCGACTACCGTGTTCCTCTGGACCCGGACGCCAAGGTGCAGAGCGACAGGAGAGTTTATGCAGAGGTCAGAGGTCCTTCGCCCTCGTTTCTCAGAGTGTCGCTCGACTGCTGACGTCCAACGTCTAAAGGCGTCTTCTGTCTCTGCAGATTTCAGGACATACTTTAGGGAACATAGTCCTGAGCATCAAGGTGGTCCAATGCTCTGTGCGGTCCAAGGGCTCCTGCCCCGTGGTGAAGGAGCTGCCCTTCGTACCACTGGCGTGTTCTGTGGCTTCCTGTCCCGACAGCGCCCGGCTCAGCTTCTCCTTCGACGCCCTCCGGGAGCTGCCGGCCACCACCTGGGACCTGGAATGCTCCGTCAACCTGTGCCACAATGAGGCAGGAGCTCCGACAGACGCACAATGATCCGCCCACGCAGCCTGTTGTGATCCGGTGTGTTTGTCATCGTCTCACTAGAAATGTGGCGATGGGGGAAGAGTGAAGAGGAGCCTGGAGGTAACCGGGCCGTGTCTGCAGCCCCCCAGTGAGTTCAGTTTAAACTCCAAAACACAAACGGCTTGACTTCTAACGGAACTCCTCCATGAGGATTCCTGACTTTATGATCAATTCCTATTAAATTACTATTCATTGTTCAAAAAAGCAAAAACCGGCGAGTCAGAATAAAACAAGAATTGTTTCAGCCGCCGAGCGCCGAGCGGCCCCCTCGCTGCTTAGACCGGTTCCACACTGAAGCACCTCAGCAGACTTTCAGAGGCGTCCTACGTGCAGCGTGAACGTTCTGTCCGTGGCCCCCGGGACACCGTTGCTAGCCGGCTGCTCCGCCCCGGTTGCTGCTGGATTGTTGTTTTAGGTGCATAACAAGTTGTGCACCGCCGGTCGTCATGGCAGTGAACTCAGGATGTGAAGTGAAGCCGGTAAGGGGGGCAGCGCCTCGTCCTTTAGGAAGGACTGCAGGCTGACCTTGTGGCCACAATCAGAAATAATGGCCCTCAGGGGAGGGGGCCCAAGTCCTTTGTGTTTCCAAGAGGGTCTGACTGTACACTGTCCAAACACAGCCGCTATTGTAAGACCACCAGACACAGTCCACTCTGAGGAAAGATGTCTGTCTTCAAAGAAAGACTTGTCTCCAGCGGGACGATTCGTCGGCAGGGACAGCTAAGGATTCGGCCTGAGGCTGAAGAGACGGGAGGTTAGACGGGGATCACCTGGAGCTCGGCAGACGTCTTTGGAGCAGCGTGTTTATTCAGTCGCTTCCTCTGTCCTCCACGCCTCCCAACGGAAGACACAAAGGTCGGCATTCCGGCGCTGCTTCGTGCCAGAGGACTGCGGAAGCCGACTGGACCGCTCATCCCTACTTCCTGTCTAATCTAAGGTGGCGTCGGACTCTTCACGCCCATCAGACCTCGAGGCGTCAACGGGACAGCACACCTCAGCCAGGCCGAAGACCTAACCGGGGGGCCCCCCGGTGGACCCAGCACAGGCTTCCTCTCCCCCTTCCTGGAGCGTCTGCTTCCTCTTCCTGTTTACTCAGCTTTGCTGTCAAAGCCTCACTCGTTCAAACGGACACACCTGGCTACAGGGCGGAGCCTCAAACAGCCCGTCGGAGTCGCTGTGATGTTTGTCACCGTTCTGGTCGAGGAATGTTTCCCTGGAGGAAGATCAACACGCGGGAATGCTGCATCCAAATGCCCACAAGATGGCGCTGCCTCGGTTCCCTACGTCAAAGCTACAGGATTTAATCTAGACATGTATCTTCGGCATTGTGCTGATTGGTTATTGATCTGCTATTGATCACCCGGAGGCTACAACACATACGTTCGCTAAAGAATACAAGCGTGAATGAATCTGCTGGGCTCGTCGTGCGACCAGCGCTAACACGTGAAGGTGAGTAGAGGTCTCAGCCCCCCAGGAGGCAGAGGCAGGTGAGACAAGTCCCCACAGGTAGCGGTAGAAGGGGAGGGACTGAATACACCTGGCTGCGTTTGGCTAAGGCTCACATCAATCCAGAAACGGAACACCCTGAAGCGTTAACTTGATCAGAACTTCCTCAGCGGCTTCGGAGCTGCTATAAAATAACGATCTTTGTGAAGCCCCCGGCGCATGACCCCCCAGGTGTGGAGTTACCTTGTGCAGTCAGATATTGGAAGGGTTGAAGCACGGCCACTGTGTCTCGAGGAATTCCCTTCCTGACCACAGTCGGCGGCGAGAGGCTTTGGGACGGCCTCGTGGGGCGGGGCCACGGGCCTGCAAGTCAAAGGCTCGACTGAGCTTTAGGGCTCACCTGCCGAGCTGGGCGGAGGCAACAGGAGCATTTATTGCTGCCGGCTCCGGGTTCGATGCTTTCCATGATGTTTGTTAGCATTAACGAGCTAGCGCCTGAAGAACGGCGCCAAAGGGGTGCAAATTACAGCCGCATGAATAATTAGAGCACAGGAAGTAACAGAGCGCACCTGTCTCAAATTTCAGTCTGGCTGAGCTCTAATTACGCTGACTCGCTGTTAGATTAAAATATTTTGCTGCACATCATCATCATCATCATCATCAGTCTGTTATTCAGTCCACAGAACGATAGCAGGACCTTTAAAAGAATTCCCAGCATGCCAGGAAACTCTCCAAAACGCTTCTGCTGGCAGCCACATGTTGAAATCAGCCAATCAGAGCAGAGATGAAATGTTTGCACCTGCCGGGCATCGGGAGCAGGTGCTCCTTTCATGCCGTGTTGGAGTCGGTCCTGACTTGTTGTCTTTGGTCATATGTTCCAGCCCCTCCCTGCTCTGATTTCGGCCCCCCCGGCGTGCTGGCCGTCGCCTTCGGAGGGTTCCTGATTGGAGTCGTTCTTATTGGAGCGCTGTGGTTGATCAAAGCGAAGACGGGTAAATGGATTTCTGATGGTTTCCAGAGTTTCTGGCTGTTGCCTGACTGATCTGTTGTCTGACTGATCTGTTGTCTGACTGATCTGTTGTCTGACTGATCTGTTGCCTGACTGATCTGTTGCCTGACCGATCTGTTTGATCCAGGCTACCCGACCGGACTGGACATGAGCTCGACAGCAGCAGGTCTTCCGGGTAAAGGATTTCTCTTCTTCTCTTCTTCTCTTCTTCTCTTCTTCTCTTCCTCTCTTCTTCTCTTCTTCTCTTCCTCTCTTCTTCTCTCCTCTCTTCTCTTCTCTCCTCTTCTCTTCGTCTCACGGCTTCCTCTCTCGTCTTTCTTCAGGATGTCCCTGCTCAGGATCAAAACGACAACCCGTTTCCAAAAACCCCTCCCCCTCTGAGAACAGCAGCGCTAACGCTAGCATTGGAAGCACCCAGAGCACGCCGACCAGTAGCATGGCATGAGGTCGCGGCCTCGTCTCCATTCAAAGTCATGTATATGGTAGTCTGGTTTTGTATTCTCTTTATTTATAAAAACACCCCCCCCCCCCCCCCCCCCAAATTGTCAGTGAAAAGCACAACTGTGGCACCCCAGGCCTGAAATGGCCGTGATCAGGGAGGGCAGCGGGTGACGGATAACTGGGCTGGTGCTGCTCACCTCCGCAGCCCCCCCCAGACAGGAAGTCAATGAGAGGCTCCCAGCAACAGGAAAAACAAAGCCCCTCCCCAAAGGGCGAACAGGAAATGCAGCACATTCCAGGCCGGGGGCCGGGGGCCGTGACGCAGACCGCAGACGCACCAAAGGGTTCGACACCGTGGAAGGTTAGCCGCTACTGAGAGGCCCCCATCAGGTCCAGGTCCAGCATTAGCAGCTACCCCCCCCTCGCTGCTTCAGTCGATGACCCCGACCCCGACCCCCCCACGGCGTGGAGACCTCAGTGATGTCATCGCTCCTCATCCTCTCAGCTGTTTCTGCTGTGCAGGGCCGAGCTACCGTTAGCATGCAGACCCCGAGCAGCAGGAGCCTGGTTGGAGGCGGAGCCTCTCGAGCTCTGCTTCCAAACGCAGACGTTCCGTTTCATCCTGAAGCCTTTTTGAGTTTGATTGAACAACAAACGGATCAATAGCGGTTTCTATTAACGATCTCTTCCTGATCATGACCTTTAGCTGCATCAGCTGCTGTCATGGTAACAGAGACAGACTGCATGCAAGGTGACGCCTGATACAGGGAGCGTGTACTGCGTGTTTCTCTGTACAGGGAGCGTGTACTGCGTGTTTCTCTGTACAGGGAGCGTGTACTGCGTGTTCATACGTACAGGGAGCGTGTACTGCGTGTTTCTCTGTACAGGGCGCGTGTACTGCGTGTTTCTCTGTACAGGGTGCGTGTTTCTCTGTACAGGGAGCGTGTACTGCGTGTTTCTCTGTACAGGGAGCGTGTACTGCGTGTTTCTTTGTACAGGGCGCGTGTACTGCGTGTTTCTCTGTACAGGGTGCGTGTACTGCGTGTTTCTCTGTACAGGGTGCGTGTACTGCGTGTTCATACGTACAGGGAGCGTGCACTGCGTGTTTCTACGTACAGGGTGCGTATACTGCATGTTTCTACGTGCGGGGTGTGTGTACTGTGTGTTTCTCTGTACAGGGTGCGTGTACTGTGTGTTTCTCTGTACAGGGTGCGTGTACTGCGTGTTTCTCTGTACAGGGTGCATGTACTGCGTGTTTCTTTGTACAGGGCGCGTGTACTGCGTGTTTCTCTGTACAGGGTGCGTGTACTGCGTGTTTCTCTGTACAGGGTGCGTGTACTGCGTGTTTCTCTGTACAGGGTGCGTGTACTGGGTCTATTTGGGTCCATTTGTGGACCCAAATGATTTCTAGTTTCTTCTGTTGTATGTTTTGTCAGAAATGACCTTAATAAAGTAAATGTTGCAGGTGTTGCGTCCTGGTCTTTTGAGTGTTAAGAAGTCATTTGAGTCAACACACACAGAACACGTTTACGGACCCACTCGACCTCCGACGGAACATCGTGGTATTTGTGCGTGAACCTCCGGGCCAAGCCGGTCCACAGTGCTCTGTTCTGGCAGAACCGAGGTGGACTGATTTTGCTTTTCTCTGTCTGACATCATACCGTGTGTGTTTACAGCAGGAGTGATGAAAGAGACAGACATCGCTATCAGGAGCTGCAGCTCGAAGCACTTCTTCTGTTTCGCACACTGAATGTTAAAGATGTGCTTCTGGAGGAACGCGCTGCTGCTGTTGCTAAGGAATCACATCCCAATCACATATCAATGTGTTGCTAGGCGCTCAAGGGCAGGGAGTCACGCAAGTGGGAGACATTAGGCAATTAGAAAAGAGTACTTGTTCAGTCACCTAAATGAGTTGGATATGTAATGTACCACAGAAAAATGTAAACTTGATAATTAGCTGAGAATAAAAATGATAATTGAGAATTAAGGAATAACTGGACAAAGGAAGCTGATCTCATCCAACCGCTCGCTCATTCTTTATCTCTGTAGACAGGTTCACCTGCAACAGGTGTTGGACCTCCTGTGGATTCAGAGTGACTTCAGGCTAATCAATAACATTGCATCATTAACTGCTGTTAACCAAATACAGCTAATAATCAGACGATCACCTTATTTGGTTTCCAGTCATATGTCGGTTTGATGTGTTCAAATGAAGAAGGAGAACTGTCTTGATGATGATGATGAATATATTTATTAGATAGAATGTTAGCGTACAAGTACGGTCACACAGTCGCATGTATTACAGTACAAGTACAGTCAAACAGTAGCATGTATTACAGTACAAGTACAGTCAAACAGTAGTATGTATTACAGTTCAAGTACAGTCAAACAGTAGCATGTATTACAGTACAAATAAAGTCACACAGTAGCATGTATTACAGTCAAACAGTAGCATGTATTACAGTACAAATAAAGTCACACAGTAGCATGTATTACAGTACAAGTACAGTCAAACAGTAGCATGTATTACAGTACAAATAGTCACACAGTAGCATGTATTACAGTACAAATAAAGTCACACAGTAGCATGTATTACAGTACAAGTACAGTCAAACAGTAGCATGTATTACAGTACAAGTACAGTCACACAGTAGTATGTATTACAGTTCAAGTACAGTCACACAGTAGCATGTATTACAGTACAAGTACAGTCAAACAGTAGCATGTATTACAGTACAAGTACAGTCACACAGTAGTATGTATTACAGTTCAAGTACAGTCACACAGTAGCATGTATTACAGTACAAATAAAGTCACACGGTAGCATGTATTACAGTCAAACAGTAGCATGTATTACAGTACAAATAAAGTCACACAGTAGCATGTATTACAGTACAAGTACAGTCAAACAGTAGCATGTATTACAGTACAAATAAAGTCACACAGTAGCATGTATTACAGTACAAGTACAGTCAAACAGTAGCATGTATTACAGTACAAGTACAGTCACACAGTAGTATGTATTACAGTTCAAGTACAGTCACACAGTAGCATGTATTACAGTACAAGTACAGTCACACAGTAGCATGTATTACAGTACAAGTACAGTCAAACAGTAGCATGTATTACAGTACAAGTACAGTCAAACAGTAGCATGTATTACAGTACAAGTACAGTCACACAGTAGTATGTATTACAGTTCAAGTACAGTCACACAGTAGCATGTATTACAGTACAAGTACAGTCACACAGTAGCATGTATTACAGTACAAGTACAGTCAAACATCCTGTCTCAGAGGAGCATTTCTTGCGGTCTTGTTTCCGTTGAAAGTCCTTCGTACATAAATCATCGACATTTAACGATACAATTTTCACAATACAAGTACAAATAAAAATAAAACCATATTAAATTACTCAATTGATGCAAAATAACATTAGAAAAATAAAAATGATTTTACACCACTGATGCAAAATGACAATGAATGACAATAAATTACATAAATTACAATAAATTAGAAAGACACTTAATATGTGCAACGTAGGTGGACAAAAAAAGGGGGGGGGGGGGGGGGGGTTGATCCGGAGAGAGTCGCGATGACTATCTCCGTTTCTGTCCCCCTGTTTTGCTCTTCAACACACAGCAACAAAGTGCTCTCCAACCTGGACCGACCAGGTGAGGTGATGATGGAGTAACGGTGGCCGCCAGCAGATGGCGCTGTGGCTTCTGTTTCCCTGGAGCTGCAGACTGCATTGTGAGGAGCAGGGATGTAGACATTCTCCAGGAATAGAATATTCCCAACATCCTGTAAAGCAGACATGAAGTAAACCCCCAGGTGTCGCTCACACTGACTCATACAAGTACCCCCACCTCACTGGGATGTCCTTACATCTCTGTTCTTCCTCCCCCTTGGAACTCGGTTCTGGTTCTTGTCGGATGTCTGATTGGACGATTATTCAGTAAACTGTGTGCTGGAAAACTCGGTTGCAGAATTCCAGCACACATCGTTCCATGTCTTTGCTCCTTCAGGGATGAATTCAGTCGTCACTGTCGCATGGCTGGTTCTGACCCACAGAAGGCAGGAGGGGCTGGAGGGGCAGTAGGGGCAGTAGGGGCAGGAGGGGCAGGAGGGGCAGGAGGGGCAGGAGGGGCAGGAGGGTAGATTACGCAGGTTGCTTCCAACACTGACCTCCTCGCTGACGTGAGTCCAGTCCCACAGAACTGCTGCATGCTGGAGAAACTCTAATGACGTCACAACGACGACGCCCACTTTAGCTCCATCAATGCTGCTTCTTTAGGAATCGACTGAGGGAGGTGATCGTTTGCTCTCTGAGTGATCAAACTGACCTGTGATTGGTCAGAGCTGAACACCTAACAGGTATTGGGTTTTGTTCTCTCTGAGACATATTTGTGTGATCTAATCCTGGTCTCTTTCTGTTCTGGTACCGGGTTCCAGGTACCGGGTTCCGGGTGCGGTTGCTGCATCTCCTGTAGCTACCTGAACTCCTTTCACACGGACTCATGCCGCTGTTTTCCTGCTCATCTCCACATTGTGCCAAGTCATCAACTGGATCTTCTGGATTTGAGTTTTCCTTCATATTCCCTTGCAGTATTTTATTAACCTGAGATCTTATTATCCCTTTCAGCTGAATAAGATCAATCATTAGCACCTTATCTCTGGGTCGGGGAGACAGTCTTTGTCAGATGGAGTTGAAGTGTGACGGCAGGATAGATGAGCGTAAACAGTAAGTGCAGCTCAGATTAACGCCGGCCGGCCGTGAACAGGAGGCTCCGTGTACCGAATGCCGAGGCAGCTCGTAAACAACGCTCTATTTAGTTTCACTCGGCTTCATTACGATGAATGAGGGGGGCTCTGCAAAGAGGACGCTTGCTGTGGGAGAAGAGAGAGACAGGACTTGGCCACGCTGGCTGGGAAAGCTGGACTGAGAGATTCAATTACTAGTGGGGGGGCCGTGAAGCAGTGGACAAAGACAAACAAGGCTTTCAGCCAAAAGTGCAGCCGTAATGAATTTAGAGGGGACAACATGCATGGTACTGTGTAGAAATCACATTATTCTGATCATAATCTGGGTTTAATCCACACATCAGAGAGAGGGGGGGGGGGGGGGGGGGTAGAAAGGGGGAGCTCTTGAATGACAGATTATATTCTTCTTTGTTTGTTTGCTGTTGCTGCAGATGGCAAATATTTTTAAGTATATTTTCCACACGCAAATAGATAATTCACGTTTAAACCTTTTGGACAAGACCACAGTGTCGAGATGTTTCCAGTTCAGAGCTAAATATTGTAAGGAAATAAAACAAAACAAAAACCCCTCAGTGGCTGTTTAATGGGACGGGGATGAGACCCACGGTACGGAGGTCAGCAAGGTCTAATCCGAAGCGGCAGAGAAAGTCTTTCTGATGATGAAAACGCTCTGAAAATAAGCAGCTTTGGGACATAAATGGCAACTTTAAGATCAATGCAGATGATTGTTATACAGGGAGGTGTGGTGGGAAAGCGGCCATGCTTCACCAGAGGAAGGTGTGCCGCAGACAGGCTGACCTTTCTGGTTGGGTTCAGGTAAGGTAGCGACAACACGCTGTAAGAATTCCATTACGCTCCTTTCTCCCTCCCTGTAGAAGTCTGTCCTGTAAATACGTGTCTGTCTGATACTGACTGTAGGGGGGGGGGGGGCGGGGGGGGACCAGGGCTTTGATTTCTCATAAACCCACTTCTGATGTGGCTTAATGCAGAAATGACTTTGCGTTTTGTCAGTCATTTCAAAGGTGAAATGCAAAGTGGAGGTCGGTGCCTCCGAGGAACGGAAGATGGAGCCGAGCCCGAAGCTTCGGAGGATGTGCCTGCCACGTCACATTTGATTAATGGCGCCACAGGCCTGCTCATCATGAGGTAATAAAATATGAGGCCATAAGTTAGGCCTCATTCCAGGATCCTGGCAGGCGTTCAGGTCTTTAAGCCCCGGCTTGTGAGGTAGCCCAAACCAAAACCTCTCCGCTCTCCCTCTGTCTGATCCTTTCTACTTTTGACCACTAACAAACTGGAATGTCAAGTTTTACATTTGTGCAAATGATGGATATCCTTTCAGACAGTATTCCAGCTGCTGTGGAAGCAATGGTTTCAGGCGTTTCACAGGAAATGGGAAACTGTCTGGGAGGCTCTAATATTACAAAGTGTCCCCAAACATCTTCTGCTGAGAAGCGCACTGGGGAAGAAATATGCTGTTATAGGACATCATGTTAGCGGATGGCAACTCCTTAAAGGCAGTCTTAAAAATTCAGTCGCAGGAAATCTGTCTGTGGCCTGAAAACCTGCCGCCTCCAGGAGGCCCAGGAATAAAATGAAAAATGCCAAAGCCGTTTTCCTGCTGAACGCTCTGGGAACGGGTGAAATATGAAATCCGAGTTGAGGTTCAGGTTTTCTGTTCTGCTTCTCGTTTGTTGCTCAAACCAATTACAGATTCTTTTTTTTTTAATTCAAATGAAATATTTGTTTTTCTACTCGTGGCATCGGTTGGTAAAATATAATTGGCTTGTTGACTGACAGACTGTGATAAATAATAGCATTTACTAAACCTGCTTTTGTGGGCAGATCAAAGTAAAGCTTGAGTGTTTGTCAGAATAAAGAGCGACACCACAAACCCACTCGAATGCTTCTATTAACAGCATCTCAGCTCAGGTGGGAGGATTCTTAATGAGATGCAGACCGGGCTCAGGTTAGCGGAGGTTAGCATGGTTGTTCTTCTGTTGCTCCTGGACCGATGACTCCTTCCTGTCTGGGATGCATGCAGGATGCTTCACTTGTCTGACTGTTTTACCGTATGTCTAAAGCCCCAACAAAGCTGCTGTCACAGGGTCGCTATGATTAGCCTCTCTGTGCTACAAAGGGCATGATGCTAACGCTACAGGAAGTCACACTACTGCAGGCTGGTCCTACGTAGACTCACACAAGAACTCGTGAATGCTTTCGTTTTCAGATGTTGACAGGCTGCTTTCCTACGCGGGCTGTTTGCATTCTGCAGACATTCCTGCTCTCGAGGGCCACTGGTTTGCAAATATGCAAATATGGTGCACACACTGGGAGTGACCCGTTACCAGATCCACCAGAATAGCACCGCAAAACAATCTTTGAGGGAGTTATCGGAGGAATAAAAGGATGCATGTTCACTTTGATCAGCCGGAGCCTGAAACAGACAGCAAGCCGGGCGCTGCAGCATCTTCCTCCTCACCAGTAATGAGTTTGCGTTCTATTTCAGGCCTACATGCTACAATTCTCACTATCTCTGTTCAGACCCCTAACGGGCCACACGACCCCTGATGATGATGATGATGAATATATTTATTAGATAGAATGTTAGAGTACAAGTACAGTCACACAGTAGCATGTATTACAGTACAAGTACAGTCAAACAGTAGCATGTATTACAGTACAAGTACAGTCAAACAGTAGCATGTATTACAGTACAAGTACAGTCAAACAGTAGCATGTATTACAGTACAAGTACAGTCAAACAGTAGTATGTATTACAGTACAAGTACAGTCAAACAGCAGCATGTATTACAGTACAAATACAGTCAAACAGTAGCATGTATTACAGTACAAGTACAGTCACACAGTAGCATGTATTACAGTACAAATACAGTCAAACAGTAGCATGTATTACAGTACAAGTACAGTCAAACAGTAGCATGTATTACAGTACAAGTACAGTCAAACAGCAGCATGTATTACAGTACAAATACAGTCAAACAGTAGCATGTATTACAGTACAAGTACAGTCACACAGTAGCATGTATTACAGTACAAATACAGTCAAACAGTAGCATGTATTACAGTACAAGTACAGTCAAACAGTAGTATGTATTACAGTACAAGTACAGTCAAACAGCAGCATGTATTACAGTACAAATACAGTCAAACAGTAGCATGTATTACAGTACAAGTACAGTCACACAGTAGCATGTATTACAGTACAAGTACAGTCAAACATCCTGTCTAAGAGGAGCATTTCTAAAAAGCCCTTGCGGTCTTGTTTCCGTTGAAAGTCCTTTGAACATAAATCATCGACATTTAACAATACCAATAAAACTAATATTAAAATACTAACTTGCTGTAAAATAACAATACCTGATGGGCCACACGACACCCCCCCATACCGATGTGCAGGGAGTCGAAGAAGCTCTTTCTAAATCGAAGGTTATTCATTTTGAAAAGTTTCTATTTAAGGTAGAAGCCCCCCCCGCCGGGACCCTTGGAGGGATCTCTTTATGAGCGATGTCCTGCTGGATTCCCTGAAGGCAGATTTAGGCCACGCCGCCTGTCAGGAGCTTCAAACGGCAGCGGAGACGAAGCTGAACGTCTTGTGGCAGCCATGATATCTCCTCTGAACACACAGCAAAATAAATGAAAGAGTGATATTCTTGGGGTGATGTTCTGCCTCTCAATGGGGCGCGGGGGTGTTAGATATCACCTGACTCCTCACACAGGAAGCCTTCAAGACACAGGCGGCGTTAAGACCTGTCACTGATTGTTTGTTGTCAGCAGAAAATGAAGGTGATGTGGGGATAGCTAACCAATTTGACTGTCTTAAAATCTGAACGGTGAATTTATTCACTCTCTCCTAAGAGCTGCTCCGGGATAGGAGGCAATATTTGATAACGGCATCGCTGGAGTCAAGATATCTAATCAATTCTGAGGTTTCGTCCTAGGGATATATTGACCCACATTCATGCACAATTGTATGACATAAAGTACAGAATGCAATTTAAAAAAAATATTCTGCAGGGGAGGAGTCAAAAGAGGAAAGGAGATAAAACTTTTACACCCACAAAGACGAAGGGCCCTTGAAGGCAGCGCCTCGTTCTCTCCTTCCTTTCGCCGGTTTGGCCGTCCAACATGGGCGGAAGGAAGGACATCTGACTGGCGCTGCTGCTTTCTTCAGAGGGAAAGGTCACGCCTGCTGAAGGTAATCATTACCTGGTTACAGATTGAGTCCTGGTCCTGAATCTGCCGTGGCCCTTGACGTGTTGCGTTTGTTGTGAAAGTAAAGGTTGGTTCAGCCGCCATCGTTTCTGCGTCGGCACTCGCTAAAACTGTGACTCGTCGTTTGTACCTCAGCAAAACTGCAAAAGTGAATCAAATGTGTTTCCTGTTGAACGCGGTCTCATGAAATGCAGGTTCCAGGATTCCGTTTCTGGCTTTGTCCCTCTCCTGTCCCTCTGTTTATTCCTCTTCCTCGACAAGTCAATTGAATCTTCATGCAAATAAGAGTCCTGTCGTGCAGAGGAGGAAAGGTGGGAACCCGATTGGATGGAATGTAATTCAGTTCACGGTGCAGGGAATGAATCGATGATGCTGACAAATGGCTTTGGGAGGGCTGAAGGCCCGCCCCCCGGGAGCACACGCGTCCGCTCACACGCCGGCCGGCCTGCTGGAGTGTTTTACGACGGGTTAATCAAGAGTCCCGAAGCCGTGCTTCATCCCTGCCGTCTTTTCTTGTGATGCTCGCTGCACAGCTTCAGAAGAAGTCCCTGCTCATTTGCATTCTCAGGTGTGACAGGTCAACTTGAATGGCTTTTCCACTGACTGCAGATTTGCATTCTCATCTTTGTGTAATGCGTTCTGAAATATAGCCGAGCTTAAAAGAGGAGATTTATGCTACGACCACCACATTGCTGCTCTTTTATTCATTACCTCACTGTAAAAAGCCTTTGATTTACTTTTTCATACCCTCCTAAATTTAGACTTTGATTCATATATTTGAAAGAGTCAGCGGACAAAACACAGCGAGAAACAAAATGAGCTTTTTGTGCTGTATATTATAAATAGAATAAAAAGAGCTGGTGGTCGACCCGTCACTTTCTGTAAATCATGACTCGTCTGCGTGCTACACAAGAGTAAACAATCGTCTATGAAAATGCACATTAAGCTGCACGTTGAGTATTTGCTCTGCGTCTCCGCCACCTCGCCACGTTCCCTCATCTCATTCATTCTCATTCCACTCCCTCCTCATGTTTCTCCTGCTTCCTCTTATCAGCTTAGTAGTATTTCTTCTTTAACTTAAACCAAGCAGATGTTGCTGCGTCGTTGCTATCAAGCTGAAAATCAGATTTAATCATCGCAGCATCCAGCTGTGAGCTCTTCCTCACATCCTCCACATCTGGGTATCCTCTTCATCCATCGACCTCGTGCCTCATCAGTCCAGCCTTCAGCTGCATGCCGGTCTTCCGGCTGGACTTTGTGTTTCATTACAGAGTCTGGAACGGGCTCAGCCGCCGCCAGGCTAAGCTATGGAAAACAGACACCCATTAGCAGACCATTAGCATTTAGTCTCTGCCTGATGTAGAATGGGAGTGAGAGAGGGGCCGAGAGAGCATGTGCTTAAATAGACAAGGTGAAGCGTTGAGCGAGGGGAGATATGAGGAAGAAAGAGGAGTGTGAGGAAGGCAGCGCCGGAGCACTGACCAGCTGTTGCAGCTGAAGGAATAGAATCAGAACCGGACTGCTGAATGTGAAATAGGTCTGGGTTTGGGACCTTGAAGAGCCCAAAGGGAGCCGGTGATCGGCTCCTCTGAGTTGTTTTGTTTCTCTCCTCTAGAGATCACGTATAGAAAGAGCAAGAAATGGACCCATTGTTCCATCAGAATGTCTCCTAACGCCATGTTTGTCTGGAGTGGAGCGTTCTGCTAGTTTGAACAAAGGTTAGTAATGACTTTCATGCCATGCTGGCCATACGTGTCTTATTCAGAGTCGTCCGATGCAGGCTTCCTGCCCAGCTGTCGTGTTTCTACGCTGCAACCTGCAGAACATGGGCTGAGGAAAAAGGCACACCTTGACAGAGTTGAGAGAAAGCAAAGGCAAAAAGAAACCGAAGGTGTTGAAAACAACACTTGTGTTCAGTGGGAGTGCAGCAACAGTGGATTGTGGTTCTAATCTTCTGATAGATGGCTAGTTAGAGGTCCGATACCTCTTGAATAAGAAACCCGGAGCGCCATCTGGGGATGCTGCATCAATGCTCCTCACGTAACGAGCACGAAATAGAGGGGATGACTGGTCGGGGAGAGCGTGCTGTCTGGAGGGAGTCCACTGCTGTAAAGGGCAAAACGGAAGCCATGCAGGGAATGCATGCACTTCCCCTGCATGCTTGATTCACCGTTTCAGTTGGACTCGAGGTTCTGAAGGAGTGTGATGAAAGCAAAGGGGGCGTGAGCTGCGTGGGTTGATGGATGATGTCACTGAGGACAGGTCCCTATGTCCAGTGTCCAACCACATGTACAGATGTCACACATCTGGCGCTACTGACTCTGTGCCAAATGTCACGTTTTGATTGGCTGCTCTCAACAGCAGGACAGACTCTGAACATATGGACCGGGTCTCTCCATCAGGACAGGATTCATTGGCCTGATGGGACTGGCATGAGCCGAATGTGGATCAGAACAAGGGATAGGTATTCAGATGTGTGTCGAAAGGCGGGTAATTCAGCAAAGACTATTGGACTGGATGACAAAAGAGCTAGAACGTATAAAAGTAGGAAAACATGATGAAGATAACAGGCCGACGAAGCATCGACGAAGATGACCCGAGTCAGTGAAACGTGAAGCAGAGGGTCAAGGGGAAGCCTTTTGAGGAAGAATCACCTCCGTGATGAAGGAATTTACCAAAATCCGATCGATAAACCAATCCTTCTAAAGAACTAACATTCTTCCATTCTCCATCTCTCTTTCCTTTGAAAAGCAAACACTATGGGAAGCAATCAGGGACAAATGCCATTGTCACCCGTCACTTGCACGTAAGCCCTTGTCCGACCCCAAGGATGAGCGCACTCAATACCTGTCCCTGTCCAGATGAGGTAAGCCTGCCCACAACCCCTTAAACCCTTAAACCCTGAACTCTGAACTCTGACATGCTTCACTGAGGAGCATGAAGCCTCCTCCTCGGGGAGATTCCATTTGAATCTAAACTCCTGATTAATTGGATTTTTAAACTCTGCTAATCTGTGCTGTTGTGTTCAGTGGAAAATTATAACGTCACGCCGGCCTCGCTGACGAGATGCGACGGCGCTCCAGATCAGGAAAGGCCTGGATGTGCTTCCATAAATGAGGCTGCAGTTGCTCATGTTAATAGCTAATCAGCGCTGGAATGCTTTTCTTGTGCCTACGCTGCACACAAAGTTTAGACCCAAGCCAGACCTGCAGATAAAAGCACCCGCTCTTTGCAGGGACATTATCTGCCACTTCCTTATCTGTCGGCTGTGTCCTAACACTTCTGCGTTACGCTTTAACATTTCTTTATTTTGTGGTGAGTTCCAGATATAACATTGAAGGCAGCTGTTTCCCCACACAGCTTTATAAAGGACTTTAGTATCTGTTTTAGAGGCTGACTTTGTCACAAACTCCAGCATGAATTCGTTTTATCATATAAGTGGTCTGTCTGTCTGTCCACGCGTCTGTCCGTCCGCTTTGCCTGCACGCATTGTAATCCCTGAGGTGAGCCGAGATGCCGCAGATGAATTTGTCTAAGATGAGCTGGAAACACAACCCATCAGGTGTCGCCTTGTTGTCATTTCCTGTCCTGTGCCTGACCTTGATTCCCCGCCTCTATCTTGTCTTCACACCTGCTCTGATTGTCACACCTGCTTCTCATTCCCTTCATTGTTTGGAAAAAAACAAAACTTTATTTAACAAGGTTTGTCCCATTGAGATCTAAGATCTCTTTTACAAGAGACACACAAAATGAAAAAACAGTTGTAACACACAGACATAAAAAGTTCAATAATCAAGTTTAAGAGATGAGTTCAAACAGAACATTTACTCTCCTGAAGCCTGGATCAATGGCCTTGGAGTTTGTCTACATGTCAACAAGCAGCACATGGTAATTGATCGATTGATTTCTTTCTGCAGTCGCTGGGTTTGATGCAGCGACACGCTAATGACCTCACCACATTGCGCTCCATGAAGCTCTATGAAATATATATATATATATATAATGGAGTCAGCGAGGGTTTTCCCTGTGTACCGTAACCATGGTAATACCTGGTGGATTTGTCTTTGACAGAGCCTTTTGAAGGCGTGGGGTGCCCCCCCCCCCCCTTTTAATGGGCTTTGGGTTCTCTTGCAAACCCGGATAAACCTTCAGATGACGGCAGATGGATCGAGCTGCAGCGACCGCCGTGTGAACGGTTTCATCCACGCGATTCATCGGTCGGAGACACGTAAACATTTAGTTTTGCAGGATGGCGTTTCCGCCAAAGCAAATGACTTTGCTGCTGTGTGTCATGGCGTGCTTCATTATCTGAGCTGTTACGCCGCTAATCACAGCTGCTGGCGGCGGCCTGCATCTCCACCATCAGTCTGTCAGGCGTCCTTGAACTTGCGTCTTGTTTTGGTTTTGAAACACCAGGATGTGACGACAGCCGCCTGTTCTTCCTTTATCCTCCGTAGTTTCTGCTTCTCTGCTAACAACATATGTCAAAGGCTTTCCATCGTTCTGCTGTCTCCGTGGTGACAGTCACCAGTGTTTGAGGGGGAAACGGGGAGTTCTCTCACTACTGCTGACATTTGGGTTTGGATTCTTAAAGTAGCGCAGTGCTATTCTGGGCCGGTGAAGTAAAGTGGCTGCGTTTGTGCCGTGCTCCATTTTCCTGTGAGGTTTTGCCAACGTAACAAAGACACCGCCTCGGTAAGTTGCTGCGAAACATACAAGCAGTACGCAGTACAGCTGTATACGTGTGTACAGGTACACACACCTGGATAAAGGTTCAAGATTCAGGAGTCTTTATTGTCATTATGCTAACAGAACAAAATTCTGTGAAGGCTCATGGCTTAAGGCACACAAAGAACATAAAAAATAAAAATGAAAATCTTTACAAAAGCAAAACAAGAATGGAATGAAATAGCTTGATGTGGTACCAAATAAATAAAAATATGTACACCTGCACTCACCTCAGTACTGCGGGTCAAATAGAACCATTTGTTGATAAAATACAATAAAATAGTAACTTCACAGGAAACAAACACAGTGAACCTAAGGCCCAGAACCTCTGGCCCGTTTGGGTCTGGCCCAGAACCTCTAGCCCGTTTGGGTCTGGCCACTACTCCCACTACTGTTGTTTAGCATTAGCAGCATGTGATCATGAACCTTCTCTTTCAGATTGGAATGAACAAATATTAAATAAAAAAGATGTCTTCTTTTCAGATAACTTAAACATTAAATGATCAAAGCCCCCCCACCCCTCTCTGCAGACTCATATTGACTCATATTGACAGTCCACCAGAAAGCATTCCAGATCATCCATAGCTGCACATGCAGACAATAATGTTTTCCCTCAGCAACTAGATCAATAATACTCATTTCATTTTGGTCAATTGTTAATAAAATAAATTTAATGTTCTCTCAATTCTAATCAGACTGAAGTGCAGTACAATGCAAATAATCATATTTTGTTTATTTGCATCCTGCGGGGCAATTACGAATATCTAAGAATGATTGCTAATGAAAAAGTTAATCTTCTGCTTTGTATCTGCAAAATGCTGCAGCCCCATGTGGTATCATCAAAGCTAGGTAAGCTTTATCCCCCCCCCCCCCCCCCCCCCCATGGTAAATTATTTTAATGTTGATGGAGTAGATTAGCCAGGATGGAAAAGGGCATTCAGCTTTATCTAAAGGTTACTCCTCACAATTATGCAGAGTAGGCCTGGAGTCCAACCACAAGGTGCAGGTGCAATACGAGCAGCAGCCGTGCTGTTCTGTTGGTGTCGCCATTGCTGTGATGCAGCTGAACGTCATTCCGTCGTCATGCAGCTGAACGTCATTCCGTCGTCATGCAGCTGAACGTCATTCCGTCTTCATGCAGCTGAACGTCATTCCGTCTTCATGCAGCTGAACGTCATTCCGTCTTCATGCAGCTGAACGTCATTCTGTCGTCATGCAGCTGAACGTCATTCCGTCTTCATGCAGCTGAACGTCATTCCGTCTTCATGCAGCTGAACGTCATTCCGTCTTCATGCAGCTGAACGTCATTCCATCGTCATGCAGCTGAACGTCATTCCGTCTTCGTGCAGCTAAACGTCATTCCGTCTTCATGCAGCTGAACGTCATTCCGTCTTCATGCAGCTGAACGTCATTCCATCGTCATGCAGCTGAACGTCATTCCGTCTTCGTGCAGCTAAACGTCATTCCGTCTTCATGCAGCTGAACGTCATTCCGTCTTCATGCAGCTGAACGTCATTCCATCGTCATGCAGCTGAACGTCATTCCATCGTCATGCAGCTGAACGTCATTCCGTCTTCATGCAGCTGAACGTCATTCCGTCGTCATGCAGCTGAACGTCATTCCATCGTCATGCAGCTGAACGTCATTCCATCGTCATGCAGCTGAACGTCATTCCGTCGTCATGCAGCTGAACGTCATTCCATCGTCATGCAGCTGAACGTCATTCCATCGTCATGCAGCTGAACGTCATTCCGTCGTCATGCAGCTGAACGTCATTCCATCGTCATGCAGCTGAACGTCATTCCATCGTCATGCAGCTAAACGTCATTCCGTCTTCATGCAGCTGAACGTCATTCCGTCTTCATGCAGCTGAACGTCATTCCGTCGTCATGCAGCTGAACGTCATTCCGTCTTCATGCAGCTGAACGTCATTCCGTCGTCATGCAGCTGAACGTCATTCCGTCTTCATGCAGCTGAACGTCATTCCGTCTTCATGCAGCTGAACGTCATTCCGTCTTCGTGCAGCTGAACGTCATTCCATCGTCATGCAGCTGAACGTCATTCCGTCGTCATGCAGCTGAACGTCATTCCGTCTTCATGCAGCTGAACGTCATTCCGTCTTCATGCAGCTGAACGTCATTCCGTCTTCATGCAGCTGAACGTCATTCCGTCTTCATGCAGCTGAACGTCATTCCGTCGTCATGCAGCTGAACGTCATTCCGTCTTCATGCAGCTGAACGTCATTCCGTCTTCATGCAGCTGAACGTCATTCCATCGTCATGCAGCTGAACGTCATTCCGTCGTCATGCAGCTGAACGTCATTCCGTCTTCATGCAGCTGAACGTCATTCCGTCTTCATGCAGCTGAACGTCATTCCGTCTTCATGCAGCTGAACGTCATTCCGTCTTCATGCAGCTGAACGTCATTCCGTCTTCATGCAGCTGAACGTCATTCCGTCTTCATGCAGCTGAACGTCATTCCGTCGTCATGCAGCTGAACGTCATTCCGTCGTCATGCAGCTGAACGTCATTCCATCGTCATGCAGCTGAACGTCATTCCGTCGTCATGCAGCTGAACGTCATTCCGTCTTCATGCAGCTGAACGTCATTCCGTCGTCATGCAGCTGAACGTCATTCCGTCTTCATGCAGCTGAACGTCATTCCGTCTTCATGCAGCTGAACGTCATTCCGTCGTCATGCAGCTGAACGTCATTCCGTCGTCATGCAGCTGAACGTCATTCCGTCTTCATGCAGCTGAACGTCATTCCGTCTTCATGCAGCTGAACGTCATTCCGTCTTCATGCAGCTGAACGTCATTCCGTCGTCATGCAGCTGAACGTCATTCCGTCTTCATGCAGCTGAACGACATTCCGTCGTCATGCAGCTGAACGACATTCCGTCTTCATGCAGCTGAACGTCATTCCGTCGTCATGCAGCTGAACGTCATTCCGTCGTCATGCAGCTGAACGTCATTCCGTCGTCATGCAGCTGAACGTCATTCCGTCTTCATGCAGCTGAACGTCATTCTGGGCGTGGATTGGGTGTACGGTGTGGGCGTGGACAGTGTGTAGCATCGTTTGGAGGTGTAAGAACATTAATAACATGAAATCCTGACTAGGGAGATCAAAATAATCCTTGAAGTGGTTCCCGTCTTTCTGCAGGGCAATTTATTATTACTAATGTTATTTATAATAAAGAACGTAGACATCGCTAACGCTCCTCATAAGCATCACGCCCTACCTTCCCTGGACAGACTCCAGCAGAAGCCGTTGATGGCGTCCTTCACACACTGTTAACTTTCCAGCGTTGCTGTTGGGTTTATCCACCAGCCACATTAATCCTGCACAGCTTTGAACGGACCGGATCAGGGCAGAATCTGGCACACACACATAGGAAAGATGTCAAGTAACAGACTCCTGCTGGCAGTAATTTAGAGACAAAAGATACATCAGCCGCCCATATGGTACTCGGTTCATTTCCCAAAGTGCCCGTCCTATCCATATGGTTTTACATAGTGTAAATTGCTTTGAATGGAATTGGTCCCACTAGACACGCCTCCTTCTGAGTACTGCATGGCTCATGTTAACATACATCAATGGAGCGCTACACATGAAGAGCCCAGTTCACGCTTCAGGAGGATGAAGACGATGTGGCGTTTGGGGGCCGTCGGACAGATGTGGATGTGACCAGCTTCCAAGCAAAGCAGCAGCCAGTCTTTAGAAAGCCGATGCTGGGAGAACATGTCTCTGAAGAGGTTACAGATTTTTCTTCCATCATTACACTTTGATAACGGAGGAAGAAATAAAAAGCACATAGAAGGTTTTCTGGATGTAGTTAGGCTTTATCTAAAGTAGATTACAAAGAAATAGAAAGTACCTGAAACATTAACTCGACATTTTGGATTATGAAAATATTCTGAGGTCAAATTGCTCCCAAGGCTAAATAATGACAGGAGGGTTACCCTGCGGGACCATAAACCTGACCCGAACCCCGAATGGCACACTCAAAAGCAGTTTGAGATTAGAACCTTCAACCACATATGTTTGCTTCCAGCCTTCGTCGGCTCCCGTTCGGCGTTTCGACCTCACTTCAAGGAGAAGCTTCCGCAGCACATTCCCAGCCGCTCTGAAATATCTGACATGAAAGTGATTGTCATTAGCGAAGCTTCCAGGCCTCAACTTACTGCTTTGATCTAATTACATCCAACAACACCAAGCAGGACAAGCGCAGTAATTACATTGGGGGGAGGGGGGGGGGGGGGGCACTCCCACTGCTCAATAACTTCATCCCATCCCAGCTGTTTATGAGGCTGTCATGCAGACAACGCTCACATTTATGATGCTGCTGTTGTCCCGGTAACAGAGGCTTACCCTCTGTGGGGTAAGCAGATGATGTCACCCGACAAGTTGATCAGCTTTGATAAGATCAGTTAAACACAGGAAGAGGAGCCTTTAGTGTGAAACATGTCTCTCACACACGCTAGTGTTCTGTGTAAGTTCTGCATCCGGTTCTGTTCCTCATGCTCAGCAAAGTGAGCTCCAGCAGAACCGGCACTCCAAAGACCTGGACACACCTCCCACACCTCCCACATGACCCCCCCTCTTTGTGACTGATGTACCTGCTGGTTATTTGGACATCTGTCTTCCTCCTTATAGACGTGGGTAAGGTGTGACAGGTTTCCTCAGCAGCGTGCGCTAACACAGAGAAGAGACATCTCTGTGGCCTCAGCCTGAGAGATCAGCCATTAGTAGCTCCAGGAAGATTCAGCGTGTGGTTTTCAACAAGGAGGTCCGTGTGAGACCATTAGCGGGTAGATAAATATAGCTCCTGCAGGGGCATCGAGGCACATCGTTATCATCGTGTGGATAACGGAGTGGAATCTGCAGCGTAAAGGTGCATTTCTATTTGACAGAAAGAGAAAGCTTCTCAGGACGCCGTTACTGACACAGAGCAACAATTGCATGCTGGCAGCCATTTTTAAATTGTGTTTATAACGAAGAACGTTGATGCACATGGAGGACATCCTTCGTCTCTCTGGGAGTCTCTCCGCTATCCTTTGATAGTTTAAATATTACCTGTTAAAGTTACAGCTGTGTGTTTGAATGCTGCGACTCTGGTCAGGATGTGTTTCAGTCATCTCAAACAGTAACTATATTTAATGTGTGTATATGTTTACTCTATTCAGATACTGTCCCACTGGGGACGCTCTGGGCCTGTCCCACTGGGGACGCTCTGAGCCTGTCCCACTGGGGACGCTCTGTGTCTGTCCTGCTGTGCTGCTGTTGCTGTTTGCACTATTGTTTGCTGATTCTCATTCTCTCTGTGTATATATATATATATATATATATATATATATTGTTGCTTTAAGATATTTTTTTTGTTTTTGATTATGTTCCGATGAGGGCCTAAAGCCGTGGGCCTTCTCACAATTTTATTATGTTCGCATAATGATAATAAAGTATCTTGAATCTTGAATCTAGATCTGTTAAACAGAACATGGTGCCTGTATGTAGGACTGAGAGGAGGAGCCGTTGTTGCTAGGATTGAGTTCTAATTCATTTAAAATTATTGATTTGTTCCACAAATTGTCAACCAATGATTGAAAGCAACTGTGAGTGTGCTCACCTGTTAAAACGTGACTGGTTTGCATTCCAGGTTCTTCAGGTGTGTTCAGGTGAAAGTCCATTCCTTCACCTGCATACCTACCAAATGTTTTTACAAAGCTTTCCGAACAAAATGCAGGTAACAATTCTGGTAAAGATAAGCAGAATGTCTTCCTTTAATTATGCATAACTGTAGTGGGAGAAAAATTCAAATCCCAGTTATGTGTAATTGTACACTGTAAGCTTCTTAGAAGCTCATTAAAGCCCACCTGTTATTAGAAAGGAAACCTCGTGACCCAACCAGGTAATCACAAATTACTGAGGTGAGGTGTGTGAACCATAAATCAGGTGTCACACTGGTTTACGTACCAGCTCCAGTTCCGGTGCGGGCGTCCTGGGCGGGGTTTCAGCACCACGGACAGATCCTCCAGAGGACGCCGCTGGAGGATCACCTGAAAGCCGCCTCGTGGTTCAGCACCACGGACAGATCCTCCAGAGGACGCCGCTGGAGGGTCACCTGAAAGCCGCCTCGTGGTTCAGCACCACGGACAGATCCTCCAGAGGACGCCGCTGGAGGATCACCTGAAAGCCGCCTCGTGGTTCAGCACCACGGACAGATCCTCCAGAGGACGCCGCTGGAGGGTCACCTGAAAGCCGCCTCGTGGTTCAGCACCACGGACAGATCCTCCAGAGGACGCCGCTGGAGGGTCACCTGAAAGCCGCCTCGTGGTTCAGCACCACGGACAGATCCTCCAGAGGACGCCGCTGGAGGGTCACCTGAAAGCCGCCTCGTGGTTCAGCACCACGGACAGATCCTCCAGAGGACGCCGCTGGAGGAGAGATGAATTCACCTAAGATGCATGTTTTTGGAGGAAACTGGAGAACATACAGAAAGGGGACTGGGGGCAGAGCTGCATTGACTATTTTAAATGCCAATCCCAACTCAACACGACTCTCTCCGGATCAACCCCCCCCCCCTTTTTTTGTCCACCTACGTTGCACATATTAAGTGTCTTTGTAATTTATTGTAATTTATGTAATTTATTGTCATTCATTGTCATTTTGCATCAGTGGTGTAAAATCATTTTTATTTTTCTAATGTTATTTTGCATCAATTGAGTAATTTAATATGGTTTTATTTGTATTTGTATTTGTATTGTGAAAATTGTATTGTTAAATGTCGATGATTTATGTTCAAAGGACTTTCAACGGAAACAAGACCGCAAGGGCTTTTAGAAATGCTCCTCTGAGACAGGATGTTTGACTGTACTTGTACTGTAATACATGCTACTGTGTGACTGTACTTGTACTGTAATACATACTACTGTGTGACTTTATTTGTACTGTAATACATGCTACTGTGTGACTGTACTTGTACTGTAATACATGCTACTGTTTGACTGTACTTGTACTGTAATACATGCTACTGTTTGTCTGTACTTGTACTGTAATACATTCTACTGTTTGACTGTACTTGTACTTTAACATTCTATCTAATAAATATATTCATCAGGAATCGAACCCAGAACCGTCTTGCTGTGAGGAAACAGCACTACCACTGCACCACCACGCTTCCCTGACAGAACTCAGTCCATTGGTGGCGCCATGTCAATAATCAATGAAGCTCAGTCAATCGGTCACGCTGCTTGACGCAGACGCGGCAGCTTCACGCTCCTCATTAGCGTCTCGTGTATCAGAATCAAAGAGTGCTGAATGCGATCAGAACCGAGCCCCGTGATCGGTGACAAATGCGATCAGAACCGAGTCCCGTGATCGGTGACAAATGCTATCAGAACCGAGCCTCGTGATCGGTGACAAATGCTATCAGAACCGAGCCCCGTGATCGGTGACAAATGCTATCAGAACCGAGCCTCGTGATCAGCGACAAATGCGATCAGAACCGAGCCCCGTGATCGGTGACAAATGCGATCAGAACCGAGCCCCGTGATCGGTGACAAATGCTATCAGAACCGAGCCCCGTGATCAGCGACAAATGCTATCAGAACCGAGCCTCGTGATCGGTGACAAATGCGATCAGAACCGAGCCCCGTGATCGGTGACAAATGCGATCAGAACCGAGCCCCGTGATCGGTGACAAATGCTATCAGAACCGAGCCCCGTGATCGGTGACAAATGCTATCAGAACCGAGCCCCGTGATCGGTGACAAATGCTATCAGAACCGAGCCCCGGGATCGGTGACAAATGCTATCAGAACCGAGCCCCGTGATCGGTGACAAATGCGATCAGAACCGAGCCCCGTGATCGGTGACAAATGCGATCAGAACCGAGCCCCGTGATCGGTGACAAATGCGATCAGAACCGAGCCCCGTGATCGGTGACAAATGCTATCAGAACCGAGCCCCGTGATCGGTGACAAATGCGATCAGAACCGAGCCCCGTGATCGGTGACAAATGCGATCAGAACCGAGCCCCGTGATCGGTGACAAATGCGATCAGAACCGAGCCCCGTGATCGGTGACAAATGCGATCAGAACCGAGCCCCGTGATCGGTGACAAATGCGATCAGAACCGAGCCCCGTGATCGGTGACAAATGCGATCAGAACCGAGCCCCGTGATCGGTGACAATCGGTGCTGCCCGGTAAAACAATGAGGGGCACAGGGGCGTTCTTTATGACGTCATCTCCTGTAACAGCTATCAGCGACTCGCAGCCCGCATCCGAGTCGCTGAGAGAAAAGTCACGACACAGCCCCCCCCCCCCCCCCCCTCCGTCCACCTGCCCCCCCACCTGCCATGACCGTCCTCTAATATGAGACCGTATTCTTTGGCCCGCCCCTTTCTCGCCCTCGGTCTGCGCGTCTCAGTCTCCCTTCCTAGAGATCCATCCCAGAACGCGTTCACGCACGCCACGCGCACTGGGCTCGCTTTCCTCCTCCTCACCCCTCCTGATGGGCTTCATGACTAGACGTCTCTCCGCGCAAAGCCCGACGCCGCGCAGAAACGAAGGATTCTTTCCCTTGAGCATGAAGGATCGCCAAATCATCCGCAGCCCAACGTCACCGCCGGAGCCGCCGGCGTGAGCCCTGGATGCTGGTGCTCCGTCACACGCTGCTGGCCAGACAACTAAGGAATCTTGGACCGCAGATAGGGAGGAGAGGGGCGAGTCGTTTTTAGGTAAGCGCATCGAACCGGGCCGGATGTCCAACATGAAACAAGGTGTTAACGCTTCTCCGTGCGTCACCGACCACGAGGTAGCGGCGGGCAGGCAGGGCTACGCTGTGGCACGGTTATGGCGATTGTTGCGTGGTCAGTGTGTTGGGGGGGGGGGGGGGCGTTTGATTTTCCCGTTGTAAACAGGCATCTTTTAAATAATCTGCGTGCAGGTCATCGCGGGGTCCGGAGGCTCCGGGGTTATCATCATGCCGTTGGCTTCTCTCCACGCGGCGCGGCGCGGCGTTGCGTTTCATCGGCCTCCCTCATGACATGGAAACATTTGGAGAGCCGCTGTCCGTGTTTATGTATTTTACGCAGATCTGCGCCGACTTAAGCGAATTGCATTGACTGTGTGCTGGCTGGCCCGCAGATCAGCGCGTTCCAGATCAATATTTGTATTCAACCTTATTCCAATTGCAGTCCAGTCGCTCTAGCCCTTAGCCGGCAGGAGCGCCGCCCCAGCCCGCGCTGGACGCTGCGCGCGTTGATGTCGTGTTTTCTGTCATTTCGTTTCGTTTGATTCCATTTTATGGATGATTCACTGCATGCAATGAATTCTGTGAAGACAGAACGTCCGCTGCATCTGTGTTTACGCGCACGGCCCGGTCTGTGCACTACGTGGCGCGTGCACGGAGTAAAGCGCGTACATGATTGTTTTAGATTTGTGTGTGTGTGCGTGTGTGTCACGGGTGAGGTAAACTTGTAGTTCCGTGCGCCTTGAAGTCGCTTCGGTTGCTGTTCCTCTGACTAACAGCAGGGGGAGCTCCGGCTCTTTCACTGCCGGTGTCATTTTGTCGCTAACGGAAAGATAACTGTGCGCGAGGCTGATTCCAGCCCTGCGGAATTAGACGCACTCTTTCTGTTTTAAATGGGTCCGGAAGCATTTCTCTGCGTCTCCACAGGCACTCGGGTTCGGTTCTGGTTGCTCAGTCGTCCTTCCAGGGAAGGCCTGATGTAGCCTGCAGAAATAAAATGAGGGAAATGGTCTCCGAAGAAGATGTGAATGTGCCAACATGAATAATGGTTTCATTTCAATCCGCTGAAATATCTATAAGAAAATCTCCTGAATGAGAACCAAAGCCGAGCTGTAATGTTTAAACTATTGGCATGCGGGTCAATGCGTCCTGCAGCGGCAGCGCTTTACGCAGTATGCTTCATCCAATCCCAGAGATTTCAGAGAAGTGTTCCTTGCTGCCGGAATGATAAATCCCAGCAGCAGCTTGGAGCTCGGTCTGTGGTGGCCTCGGACGACCTGCTGATCACGCTTTCGGGACATTTGCCAACAGAAGTCTTTTTTCCAGAGCACCCTCTTCTGATGAAAACTGTGTTTGGGACAGCCTGAAACCAAAATAAAGAGGGTCTTTAAGGCAGGTAATATGAGAGGTCCCATGGAGTGTTTGGATTCTTTGAGGGCGTAGCTATACGCATCCATAAAGGCCATTATAAGGAGCGGATTACAGAATCCATGCATTCACCGTTTGCACAGTTGCATGAGATCTCATGCATTCACCGTTTGCACGGTTGCATGAGATCTCATGCATTCACCGTTTGCACAGTTGCATGAGATCTCCTCGAGACACGAAGACGGTCCTTAAGGACAGAAAACAGTGTCTCTGCACTGAAATGAGCTGCATGTCCATGTTTGTTGAAAGAAAGTCACCCGTGATGTCAGAGTTGGTACCATGCAGAGGTCAATGATTTCAACATGTCAAAGGACGCCTTTGTTCTTCATGTCCCTCCCTCTTTGGGTTCCACACAGTCCTCTGTAAGGCGGGGTTGCTACCTGCCAACATAAATGCCATCGCGCTGCCGACCCCTGATTTAGGGTTAGGGTTGTTTATTTAGGGCAGAGGTGTCCAAACCGTGACATGGAGGGCCGAGACACTCCGGGTTTTCTTTCCAACCATCTCTCTCCGGCAGCTGATCTCACTAACGAGCTCCTTCTCCCAAATTGAAGGAGGTGTTGGTAATTAAAATCACCGTCTCAGCCCTCCATGGCACAGTTTGGACACCCCTGGTTCAGGGTTAGGGTTTGGTTGTTTATTTAGGTTTTGGATTGTGGCTTGTTTGTTTAGGGTTAGGTTTTGACCGTTGAACTTTCTAACGTTTACATGTAATGAAGGGGTTTCTTCCTTTCTTTCTTTCTTTATAGGCAGTTTGTCCTCCAGAACAACAAACATTACACACAAACTCATTTGACCTTGTGTTAATGGGTTCATCATTTAAGGCCAAGAGCAGCCTGACATAAACGTTAGCCTTTGTTTCTTGTCATCATCAGACTGATGCTCAACTCTCCTGCTCCATATCCCCGTCGCAGCATCCAATCAGAATCCAAGAGCCTTTTATCGTTTCATTTAGAGAAGCGGAACTAACGTTGAGACGATCCTATGATCGAGAGGTTGGTGGTTCGATTCCCAGCAACGGCAGATGTGGCAAGACACTTCACCCATATTGAATCGTGAATCGTTCCTTCGTGTCCACTAACGTCGTTCCTCCGTGTCCGCTAACGTCGTTCCTTCGTGTCCGCTAACGTCGTTCCTCCGTGTCCGCTAACGTCGTTCCTCCGTGTCCGCTAACGTCGTTCCTCCGTGTCCGCTAACGTCGTTCCTTCGTGTCCTCTAACGTCGTTCCTCCGTGTCCGCTAACGTCGTTCCTCCGTGTCCGCTAACGTCGTTCCTCCGTGTCCGCTAACGTTGTTCCTCCGTGTCCACTAACGTCGTTCCTCCGTGTCCACTAACGTCGTTCCTCCGTGTCCACTAACGTCGTTCCTTCGTGTCCACTTACGTCGTTCCTCCGTGTCCTCTAACGTCGTTCCTCCGTGTCCTCTAACGTCGTTCCTCCGTGTCCGCTAACGTCGTTCCTTCGTGTCCGCTAACGTCGTTCCTTCGTGTCCGCTAACGTCGTTCCTCCGTGTCCGCTAACGACGTTCCTTCGTGTCCACTTACGTCGTTCCTCCGTGTCCACTTACGTCGTTCCTCCGTGTCCGCTAACGTCGTTCCTCCGTGTCCGCTAACGTCGTTCCTTCGTGTCCGCTAACGTCGTTCCTTCGTGTCCGCTAACGTCGTTCCTTCGTGTCCGCTAACGTCGTTCCTCCGTGTCCGCTAACGTCGTTCCTTCGTGTCCACTTACGTCGTTCCTCCGTGTCCTCTAACGTTGTTCCTCCGTGTCCACTAACGTCGTTCCTTCGTGTCCGCTAACGTCGTTCCTTCGTGTCCGCTAACGTCGTTCCTCCGTGTCCACTAACGTCGTTCCTTCGTGTCCACTTACGTCGTTCCTCCGTGTCCTCTAACGTCGTTCCTCCGTGTCCGCTAACGTCGTTCCTCCGTGTCCGCTAACGTCGTTCCTCCGTGTCCGCTAACGTCGTTCCTCCGTGCCCGCTAACGTCGTTCCTCCGTGCCCGCTAACGTCGTTCCTCCGTGCCCGCTAACGTCGTTCCTCCGTGCCCGCTAACGTCGTTCCTCCGTGCCCGCTAACGTCGTTCCTCCGTGCCCGCTAACGTCGTTCCTCCGTGCCCGCTAACGTCGTTCCTCCGTGCCCGCTAACGTCGTTCCTCCGTGCCCGCTAACGTCGTTCCTCCGTGCCCGCTAACGTCGTTCCTCCGTGTCCGCTAACGTCGTTCCTCCGTGTCCGCTAACGTCGTTCCTCCGTGTCCGCTAACGTCGTTCCTCCGTGTCCGCTAACGTCGTTCCTCCGTGTCCGCTAACGTCGGTCCTCCGTGTCCGCTAACGTCGGTCCTCCGTGTCCGCTAACGTCGTTCCTCCGTGCCCGCTAACGTCGTCCCTCCGTGTCCGCTAACGTCGTTCCTCCGTGTCCGCTAACGTTGTTCCTTCGTGTCCGCTAACGTCGGTCCTCCGTGTCCGCTAACGTCGTTCCTCCGTGTCCGCTAACGTCGTTCCTCCGTGTCCGCTAACGTCGTTCCTCCGTGTCCGCTAACGTCGTTCCTCCGTGTCCGCTAACGTCGTTCCTTCGTGTCCGCTAATGTTGGTCCTTTTTGTCCACCAATTTTGGGCCTTCAGGTCCTGATTGTTCAGGATGACTTCTGCTGCCGGCTTCATCTGCGTTCTATAAACAGTAGTCTGAGTTTATTTTGTTTTATTTTACATCCTTGTAGTATTTTCAAAAGTACATATTTGAATGGAGCTTTGATAGTTTTATGTTGAGGGTGAATCCCAGGATCTGGTGGCAGGCCTGGTTGCTGCTCCTCAGCTGAAGACATCATGGAGGCTGGTTGCTACCTGCTCAGTGTCTTCAGGGAGTCGATGCGGCGGTTGAAGCTCGGTTTGTTTTGTGTGAATGCAGGTTTTATTCCCTTTCCTTCGTGTGAAGTGTGTGCAGCCTTTCCTCTTTCATATGGTTCTGTCCTCCTTTCAAGTGAAGCCCTGTTTGCATTTCTTTTGATTTTCTTTGGTATTAGTGGGGGGTTTGGGTGGAGTTACCCTTTCCAGAGGCCATGGGGTCACCAACAGTGTAATCGGGAGGGAGCTTGGATGAAACCTCTCAAGCACATGAACTTAAAGTAAACTCTGCCAAACATTCTGCAGCCACTGAAGATGAAACGGGGAGCAGATGTTCTTGAACAAATTCTGATCAAGAACTCGACAAGAAAGCCACATACTGCAATATTGATGCCCATACTCTAAAATACATAAATGCATTCATGACTAGTTCCCGGCTAAAGAAAGATCAATACTCAGTCTTGGGATGCTTCAGAGAACCCACTCCTTTCTTATACTGCATGAAAGAAAGAGGGTGTGGTCAGCTGTCGGCGTGGTTTCAGAGCAGAGGAGCAAACATTACAGATGTAAGAGCTGCTGACGGTACAGAAAACACCACAGGAAGTCGACGGTGAGAAGGACGGCGTTCAGGCTTGCTACCATATAGTTTCCTTTTGACCTTGAAAGGTTGTAATAGTGAATACACAGGGCTAATGATGGAACAGTATGAACACATGAATCTCATTATTTCATGTAAATAATTAGACATAATAAATGAAGGTTCCCCCCCCCCCAGTAATGCACTGGAGATCATGTCTTTGCTGAACGTTCACCCTTTGTCACCTTTGAATGCTGCACATCTCAGGAGTTCTGTTCTTCACCCCGTCGCTTCAGACAGGTCCGAATGGAACACAGCGTGTCTCTGCGGCGGATTCAGCCGCTGCTTTCACCCGCTCTTTGGTTTCCATGAAGGGTATCGGGGCTCCCCCTGGAAACCCCATGCTGGCTGCAGCTCCACCCCTGAACCGTGCCATCATACATCCAGCATCCTCAACATTTATGTTGATCAGGAAGGCTCGCCAGGTGTTACAAGCCGGCGCCGCTGACTCGTGCAAGTCTAGGGCTGAGTCGCACTTCAAAGAGGAGGCGAGCGGAGGGCGAAGAAAAGCCAAGTCAGTCAATCGCCCTGAACTGCTGGAACTTAACTGCAGTATCAGCAATGTGGAAAAGTGTCTGGCGTGCTGAACTCTCTCCTCAGCTTACCTTGCTGAAGCCTTCACATTGACATCAGGGCTGGGGGGGGGGGACGAGGAGGCACTGCGCTCCATTTATCAGTAATTACGGAGCGCTATTGTCTTCGTCTCCTATCCACTCAGAATGAATGAAATGATTTCTGGGACACTTCAGTGGGTGACGGACTTTCTGCCTCCGACCCCGACGTCAGCCGTTGATCTATAGCCTCAGACATGTGCAGCACTCAGCGCTGTGCCAACCTGGCACCTTCCTCCACTAAGAGTCCTCCTCTGATTCTGGAGCAGCGTGGAATTGATGCCAAGATTATTTCAATCCTTCTTCTATGTTTTCTTTACACAAGGAAGACACACAGACGGATCCGGAGCGTTTGATCTCTGAATAAAGTCTCACAAATCTGCCCACAGTTGGCCTAACGCAGAAATACCATTTTAGCACGTAAACCCATCAAATCCGACAAGCGTGCCTGAGCCAGGCAGGAAGTGATTTGTGTTTCAGTCAGATCCGTGTTTGAATCAAACTGCTGACGGAATGCTGAGTGGGAGAAGACGCACGGTGCACGCAGTCAGTCCGGAAGCATCTCATCAGCTGCCTCCCAACAGAGGGGTTCTGGATGTTGGGCTGCAATGATGTGGGACGCTAACGTGACGCTAACCTGCGTGGCTGGCTGCTCGTTAGCAGCATCTCATTACATGTTAAAAATAGAGAAAAGACTGCTACACGCATCCACAGGCACGTGAGCCCTCCCCTCAGACCGCTACTCGGCCTCGCTAATGACGACGCCATTACTGGAGTCGGCCTGGAGAGGCCGGGCCAGGTGAAGCTAGCCTGGTTTTACAGACTCAGCACGCCAACGACACCAATGTAGGGCAGAGAATACGCAACGCGGCGCTGAGCAGGAAGACGCCATCAGCATAAAAGGTTCTGCCTGCGTTCGGGAAGCAGCGGCTGCAGAAACGGATCACAGTTAACAGACGTGCACGGTGACGTCGGCGTGGAGCTCAGAGCTTCATCGCTAACCCGGCGTTCTTTTGTTCAGATGCATCAGGCCTTTAAATGAATAAAGAATACTTCATTCATTCCTCCTGGCTGCTTTCCTTTCATTAACTCCCTCCATCATTATATCAGTTTTCAAGAGGCAGCCTCCATTTAGTTCATCATCCAATCGAGTAAATCTAAAATGCACTCGTCCTCTGAAATCAGGAATCCCTCGGAGGTCCGCTGCTTTCTTTGGTCCACTGGAACAGAACGTGCACAGATACTCTGCATACGTACAAACACATCAATCACACCGCCTTGTGATCAGCAAAGAGGAAACGGATCAATATTTACAAGCCAGAAAATGCTGATTATCTCTGTGGGATCGTTTCTCTTCGCAACAAAACTTTACCGTGAAGTTCTTCCTCCATTTTTGATGAAAATGAAATGACGAGCTGAGGGGCCGTCCTTCGACAGAAGCCCTTTCTGATGTCATTCTTTGGAGGCGTGTCACTGACAGATGTGAGCTGCCTTGTGTTTTTCATGCAGCCCATTCTTCTTATTCCATTTAAACCCCTCCAGAATTGTTCTTTCTAACGTTATGCTGCCATTTTGACCTTTAAGTCTTTTACACATGTAAGAATTAATGTTCTGGAGTCACACTGAATGGAGATTGTTGAAGGGTTTATCTGCAGTCAGTGTTTGAAGCAACATGTTGACTGTAAAATCAACCTGGGCCGATTCTTCCATGCATTTAGCCTTTGACCCAAACATCAACCGTTCTCAGACGCTGCTCCGCCTGCAGAGCTCTGATTTCATTCATGATTGATGCACCGTAAGCGCTTTTTATCCCAGAGAAAAGGTGTCCTGCCACCAAGTAAATGAGCCATAAATGTTTGTTCATTGCAAGCGATTAGAGGTCTGTAATGCTGTCATTCTGAAACACGGAACGAGACAACTCAACAAAATCCCCGGCTCGCCTGTGAGTCGTGAAGCAGAAGACGCCATCGTCCCGTCGTTGAGAAGTGCAGTTCGTACCTGCCCAACGAGACAGAAGAGCTTTTCCGCTGAGAGGAAGGGGCTGAAGAAAAAGCCTTTTGGGTTGGCATTGAGAGGACGGCTCAGGACAGGACTGCAGTGACAGTGGACAAATTTCAGAAGCGAGAGGTCAAGAGCGCTCTATTTTCAATCCTAGCATGGGTAGTGCACAAGCCCATGCTGCAACCCCTATCAAGGGCATGCTTTGCAAATCGCCAAAAAGAAGAGGAGCCTAAACCAGCTGCAGAAAAGAAAGTGCTTTTCTCAGCAAAAGGTTTCCGTCCTTTTCGTCATATCAGGCCTGGAAACGTCTGCTCAGGATGCCTTTGTGCACGGGGATCCACAGCGTGCACCCGGCGTGCATGGCAGGACATTTCACTAAAGGAGCTCTGAGGGCTACGTGGAAGAGGCATCGCCTCAAAGAGCTCGTCCATTCTCCCTGGAAATAGACTAACAGCAGCTTGGAGCGTTGGAAGGTAATGAGATGTGGGTTATGACCCAACAACCTGCACTGACCAGCTCATGCTCACCATATTCATATTCCTGCACCGTCCTGGCACGCAGCGGTTGGTCTTCGCTTGGTCTGCAAGAGTGGACTTCTTCATGGATGTTCACCATCTGCCCTGCCGGTGCGTTCCTGTGACAATGAACCTTCTGTCTGTCCCGGGTTTCAGGCTGCCTCATTTCTCATTTAGATTGTTTATTTTGCCCCAAGCATGAAAACGGAGCGCCCAGCGAGGTAAATCAATGGGAAGCAGTCAGAGGCTGCTCATCAATGAAACCTCAAAGTCATTAGAGAAAACACTTCAAAGCCAATTTCTGAGTTGACAAATGATCAATCTCGATCTGTGAGCAGCCACCCAGCAGAAAGCAGCAGCGGTGGGTGCTGCTGGCCCGGCTCGGCCCGGTGGGGGCACTGATGGTCAAAGGGGCGGGCTCGTTTGTGTCATTCTGATCTGTTCTGTTAATGTTCATGAGGGCTGCGTCGCTAATAAACCGTTCCGCTCCTCCGTTCCCAGGAAAACGAAAAGGTGAAATCTGCATTAAAATCAAAGCTTGAAAATAATTCAGCCGTCTGAATGTTTTTATTTCCCTCACTGCAGAATCTTTCATGAAGCAAATGAATAAAATGTTTCAGGAGTTTTTTCCGTCTAATTGCCCTTTGGTCAGTGAGTGTGTGTGTGTGTGTGTGTGTGTGTGTGTGTGCGTGTTCTTCATTTGAATTGCACATCAACAAGCTTCCGACTCCAGCGCTTGCTCTCATGCTCCCCCTGACGCCTTATTAATTAGTTTGTTTTATAGCAGATGCCGTCCTTGTTAAGAACGTCTCACGAGCCGCCCCCGCTTCGCTGCTGCGGGATGAGCCCTGCAGCTATCCTGTTGTTTTCTGGAGGTCCAATAGGAGCATGATTAGAACCGGGAGCACGGACTCGCTGTCTTCTCTGCAGCTGCAGCATGTTGCTCACCTGAAGCTCAGGACTCACCTGAAGCTCAGGACTCACCTGAAGCTCAGGACTCACCTGAAGCTCAGGACTCACCTGAAGCTCAGGACTCACCTGAAGCCCAGGACTCACCTGAAGCCCAGGACTCCCTTGAAGCCCAGGACTCACCTGAAGCCCAGGACTCACCTGAAGCCCAGGACTCACCTGAAGCCCAGGACTCACCTGAAGCCCAGGACTCACCTGAAGCCCAGGACTCCCCTGAAGCTCAGGACTCACCTGAAGCCCAGGACTCACCTGAAGCCCAGGACTCCCTTGAAGCCCAGGACTCACCTGAAGCCCAGGACTCACCTGAAGCCCAGGACTCACCTGAAGCCCAGGACTCACCTGAAGCTCAGGACTCACCTGAAGCTCAGGACTCACCTGAAGCCCAGGACTCACCTGAAGCCCAGGACTCCCTTGAAGCCCAGGACTCACCTGAAGCCCAGGACTCACCTGAAGCCCAGGACTCACCTGAAGCCCAGGACTCACCTGAAGCCCAGGACTCACCTGAAGCCCAGGACTCACCTGAAGCCCAGGACTCACCTGAAGCCCGGGACTCACCTGAAGCTCAGGACTCACCTGAAGCCCGGGACTCACCTGAAGCTCAGGACTCACCTGAAGCCCAGGACTCACCTGAAGCCCAGGACTCCCTTGAAGCCCAGGACTCACCTGAAGCCCAGGACTCACCTGAAGCCCAGGACTCACCTGAAGCCCGGGACTCACCTGAAGCTCCGTTTCACTGTGACAGCTCAGAGACCAAACTCTGCCTCATTTTCAGCTCCATGGACAAATGAAGCAGCATTTGAGTGTTGCCTAGCGGCGTCCATGCGGGCAGGCAGATGTCCTTCAGCTGTGGCTACAGGACGGGGGTGTCCCTGCCCTCGCTCCCTGGAGTCTACCTGTCTCCCCCACAGAAGACCTCTTTCTGTTCTGATCTCTTGCCTCCCAGGGATCGAGAATACAAATAAGGAGAACAAGCCCCCCATTCTTATGAACTTTGCAGAATAAAGAGGGACCCTGAGCCACCCAAGGGAGAGCGAGTGACGGGACCAGAATAGAGATTCTGGACTTGCACCATGAATAAGGAGGACGGGGGAGACAAGCCTCCCTTGTCCAGTCCTGCGGTTTCCTGGGGCAGACATCCTCCCCTTTTTGGCTGCTTATTGATCTGCTCTTAAACCCCCCCTGCAGCTCTCAGCGATCATCACAACAGCAGAGCTGAAGTCGCAGCAGCTTCAGATTTGGGGGCCGCGGGAGTTCTAATCTCACGCAGCAACAAGACCCGATGAGATTAGGAAGCGACGTTTAGACGTGGGCTTGATGGGGGGGGGGGGGGCAGTTTGTCTCTGAATGATCAAACAAGCACTCTCTAAATATGAAGTGGTGTTAGCGCTGATTCAAGTGTCCTGATTGGACAAGCCTGCAAGTCTAAGCCCTCCCTCCCAGAGCGGCGCCAGACATGAAGCACCGACCGTAGATCCACGGGCCGGTGCCGCCCCCATCATCAACAGAAATCACGTTTTATACCCCGCCTCCACTCGCACCCCGCCTCCACTTGTGTCCCGCCTCTACGCGTACCCCGCCTCCACTCGTGCCCCACCTCCACTCGTGTCCCGCCTCCACTTGTGGCCCGCCTCCACTTGTGTCCCGCCTCCACGCGTACCCCACCTCCACTCGAACCCCGCCCCCACGCGTGCCCCACCTCCACTCGTGTCCCGCCTCCACTTGTGGCCCGCCTCCACTTGTGTCCCGCCTCCACGCGTACCCCACCTCCACTCGAACCCCGCCCCCACGCGTGCCCCACCTCCACTCGTGTCCCGCCTCCACTTGTGGCCCGCCTCCACTTGTGTCCCGCCTCCACGCGTACCCCACCTCCACTCGAACCCCGCCCCCACGCGTGCCCCACCTATCATGTCATGATGTCTTCAAACCTCGTCACAACTTAGCAGGACTCCGATCAGCTTGTGAGGTTCTTCAGGCTCCTCCTCTTCATGTGGGGAGTCCGATCCGTGGCTTTCTGAGAGCGTTGAACGTGAACAAACTGAGAAAGGGCAGAAGAAGAACGACACAACATGTTTAAGCGCCCGGCTGGTTCGTCCAGCGCCGTTAAGCTAACTGCTGAAACGGGCCGTACCGTCTAACGGCTCTCCTTTTCTCTCCACCAGGTCTCCACATCATGGAGCGAGAATGAACAGAGAGCGGCTTAAAACAAAGCATGAACTGGAGGTTTATTCAGGTCATCTGCGTCCTGTTCATATGGGACCGTACAGCAGTCCGGTCGTCCCGCCGGGACCCGCTGGCCGCTGAGCAGCATGTCACCGAGCAGTATGACTGGCTCATCTCCGACCGAGGACCTTTCCACCACTCCCGGAGTTATCTGTCCTTTGTGGAGAGATTCCGCCAGGGATTCACCACCAGATATAAAATCTACAGGTGAGCCGCTTTCAGCCGGGCTTTTGCTGTTTCTTCTTCGGGAGACTTTAAAGCTTCTATCTGCATTTTCATTTCACTCAGAACCCTCGACCTTTTCTTCTATGAATCGAGTTCTGTGTCGTCCAGACTGGATGAGCCAGACCCCGTTCTGTGGGGTCCCTCCCCATCGTTCCCGTTTCCCATGGCTTTCATGCCTTTATCATCACATGAATAGTAAACAGAGCATTTGCATAATGTGGAAGTTGACAGGGTGGGATGTTGCACAGATGCTGGTGGGCCCAGACTGGTTCTGGTGTTAACAGAGCATTAGTGGCATCAGATTCAGCCCTCGCTGATAGATGCCCCCGTATCCCTTCCCACATGATAAGACAATTACATCTTAAAGTTAGAGAGTGAAATGTATTAAAACTAGATTTGTGTCCATTAGGCAAGTTACATAAACAAGGACGGGAATCCGGCCCTGGGGAGTCCAGCCGCCAGATGAGGAGATGTTTATTCCTTCCATCAGCGCTGGACACACACTTAGACCACAAGTCATTTTCACAACCTAAAAATACGAAGCTACCTTTCGGAGGAGTGATTCTTTTCTGGCTGCAGGATTATTGTGTTAGTAGAACATGAAAGTATAAATGAGCAGTATTTGATTTGGTGCATGATGTTAGGGTGTCAGCACACATTAATAGAGGGGGGGGGGGGGGGGGCTTCAGGAGGTCAAACCTCCGTGGTCAAACCTGCGGAATCATCAGCTTCTTCGTTTGAGAAGGCCATCGTCAGCTGTACTGTGTCGCCGTCATACGGGGGCTCTGGGGGCTCTGGGGGATGGCCTTTGCCTCACCTGTCTGTCACCTGTGTCTCCAGGTGTTTGTAGAAGTAGAAGCAGCAACAGATCTTTGTTGCATCTCATGTCATGGTTTAACATCTGATTGACAGCAGCAGCAGGTGGACCGGGACACACCCACAGGACGGACTCTGTGAACCCCCCCCCCCTCTGCCCAAAATCAAGGGGAACTCAGTCGTCGTCCAACACCAAGTCAGTTAAACTTCAGGGGTATCAATCGCGGAACAATTCCACCTGCTCTGGTGCAAATGAAATTGGCAACAGGCGTATGAAACAAAGAATGCTTCCATGTAGAGGTCACAGTGTCCTTGAGGCGGCACCTGCGACCCAACAGGTTGCTCTGCACCTCCGGGAGGGCACATCCATCAGTGAGGTCTGAAGATCATGGAGGAGACGCCCGGAGGAAGCCTTGAACAGCCCAGCAGCAGGATCGGTATCTGCTGGGTTGATGCCCCCCCACAGTCAGGGCAGGGGCGCTGCTCTTCACCTCCTCTGAGAACACCTGGTCTCCTAGTGGTGCTCATCCTCCTCCTCTCCCTGTTACCTCTCTCCTGTTGGTATCCCTCTCTCACTCCGTTCTGGACCCCCCAGCTCTGCCCCGGGGTCGGTGGGTCGGTCAAAGCATAGAACAGTCCAATCACAGCTGCGGTTCGGGTCAGAGCTGCATGCATGCAATCAGGGATTGCTGATTCTTTCAGTTCGGTCCGCTGTGAGGAGGAGGTGGGGTCATGGGGGGTGGACCCGGTGGACCCTGAAGCAGAACGCCTGGGTTCATCTCTGACTTGGGTGTCCGGTTCGGTCCAATGGGCTCACAGAGGAAGTCCAGACCGTTTGGAAGCGAGCGTCTTCCATCCATTTCCACTCATCGTTACATCTTCACCAAAGAGGCTGTGAAATCGCGTCATCTGCTTTAACCCCCCCCCCCCGGTCCTCGTCAGCTGGTGATTGCCCAGCCGTGCTCCGCTCTAACCAGCACCCCCCACCCCCCCGGTCCTCGTCAGCTGGTGATTGCCCAGCCGTGCTCCGCTCTAACCAGCAATGAGAACTGGATCGCTTTGTGAATTTCCCCGGGGACCGTCTGTGCCTCAACGATTTAGTGGTGCAATCAGATTTGCAGAGAGACAAAGCATCCAATCCTTCTGGGTTCTCTTATCAGGGGGGGTAAGCTCAGAGTCACGTTGTGGGGGACAATGCCAGGCCGATCAACAGCAAGCAGATCTGCCCCATCGTAATAACACGGGCAGGGTAAACATAGATTCAGGACGAGCCATCCTCTCGTCTCGGGTTCTGGAAAGGTCACAGCTGCTTGAAGGGAAGGATGCACCTTAAGGAAATGATTCAGGCGTGTTGTCCTGCAGGTTTAGCGTAAATAAGCAGCGGCTAAACGTACATCCGTCACCAGAACGAGCCCGGCTGCTCCGGATCCGACCTGCAGTGAATACTGTGTGCTTCGGTTAGCGGTGAAATTCACTGGCCTGTTTCTCCGGTCCTTGTTCTCTATTACGAGGCCGAATGTGTTTCAGGTGATCAGGTGTTCACACCTCTTTCTCAGGTTCGAGAGTGAAGAACCAATATAAATGCAAATCCGGTCGCCATTAATGCATTTTAAAGGCATCAAATCAGCATTGCACTGTGATCAAAGAGGCAAGATGGGGGCTGTTAGTTAAAATAAAAAACATATTTATGAAAATGAAATGCTCTGATTGATCACACCTTGAAAAGCCATGCTGGACTGAATGAATAGAGATGCTCTTGTTCATCAGTGAGCTTTGCGGTGATCAATGGAACAATAAAACTGTGAATGAAAGAAAACACGCTTTGTCTCCTGAAAAGGTCATTTTATATAAACCTGTGTGCCGAGTCAGACGAGATGTAAATCGGTGGTTTGATAAGATAAATAGCTGACAGACTCGTTTTAATATTGAGCCTAGAAAATACTGCTTTTTGTCATTAAACTCCACAAATTTCTCTCCTATGGATGTAGCTTTACTAAAAACACATTAAACTCCATCAGTTCCTCTGTTACAGAAGAACAAGCAGCATTAGCTTCAGCAGTATCTCAGCTCATCTCTGCCTGCATCCATGTCTCCCTTTAATCCGCTGCCGTCTCGTTGGATCCTGAACTCGTATGCGTGCATCCTGAACTCGTATGCGTGCATCCTGAACTCGTATGCGTTCATCCTGAACTCGTATGCGTGCATCCTGAACTCGTATGCATGCATCCTGAACTCGTATGCGTGCATCCTGAACTCGTAGACGTGCATCCTGAACTCGTAGACGTGCATCCTGAACTCGTATGCGTGCATCCTGAACTTGTATGCGTGCATCCTGAACTCGTATGCGTTCATCCTGAACTCGTATGCGTGCATCCTGAACTCGTATGCGTGCATCCTGAACTCGTATGCGTGCATCCTGAACTCGTAGACGTGCATCCTGAACTCGTAGACGTGCATCCTGAACTCGTAGGCGTGCATCCTGAACTCGTAGGCGTGCATCCTGAACTCGTAGGCGTGCATCCTGAACTCGTATGCATGCATCCTGAACTCGTAGGCGTGCATCCTGAACTCGTATGCATGCATCCTGAACTCGTATGCGTGCATCCTGAACTCGTATGCATGCATCCTGAACTCGTAGACGTGCATCCTGAACTCGTAGACGTGCATCCTGAACTCGTATGCATGCATCCTGAACTCGTAGGCGTGCATCCTGAACTCGTAGACGTGCATCCTGAACTCGTATGCATGCATCCTGAACTCGTAGACGTGCATCCTGAACTCGTATGCATGCATCCTGAACTCGTATGCATGCATCCTGAACTCGTAGACGTGCATCCTGAACTCGTAGACGTGCATCCTGAACTCGTAGACGTGCATCCTGAACTCGTATGCATGCATCCTGAACTCGTATGCGTGCATCCTGAACTCGTAGGCGTGCATCCTGAACTCGTAGACGTGCATCCTGAACTCGTAGGCGTGCATCCTGAACTCGTAGGCGTGCATCCTGAACTTGTAGACGTGCATCCTGAACTCGTATGCGTGCATCCTGAACTCGTATGCGTGCATCCTGAACTCGTAGGCGTGCATCCTGAACTCGTAGGCGTGCATCCTGAACTCGTAGGCGTGCATCCTGAACTCGGCGTGCATCCTGAACTTGTAGGCGTGCATCCTGAACTCGTAGGCGTGCATCCTGAACTCGTAGGCGTGCATCCTGAACTCGTAGGCGTGCATCCTGAACTCGTAGACGTGCATCCTGAACTCGTAGACGTGCATCCTGAACTCGTAGGCGTGCATCCTGAACTCGTAGACGTGCATCCTGAACTCGTAGACGTGCATCCTGAACTCGTAGGCGTGCATCCTGAACTCGTAGACGTGCATCCTGAACTCGTAGACGTGCATCCTGAACTCGTAGGCGTGCATCCTGAACTCGTAGACGTGCATCCTGAACTCGTAGGCGTGCATCCTGAACTCGTAGGCGTGCATCCTGAACTCGTAGGCGTGCATCCTGAACTCGTAGGCGTGCATCCTGAACTCGTAGGCGTGCATAGTGCATATTGTTTGTTGATTCTTTAATAAACTAGCAAACAAACAATCGAGGGGCGGCGTTTGTTCGACTCGGTTTCTGAATTCGTTTGGACGGGTCTTCTGTCGTTGGACGGAGTCGAGGAAGGTGAATCTCATGCAATGTTTAATTTAGCAGGACGCATCCCGAGGCAGGAAGTCAGGAGGGACATGGGGGCGGGTCTGGTGAGTTCAGTTTCAGAACAAACAAAGCCAGAGCAGAGTGAGGTCACCGTGAAGGTGAGGAACACCTGGAGACGAGTCACCACTTCCTGTTGGAGCTCTGGAGACGAGTCACCACTTCCTGTTGGAGCTCTGTTTTTAGAGCCCGTCTCTGAACACCTGGAGACGAGTCACCGCTTCCTGTCAGGCCTCTGCTGTTCCTGTCAGCAGAGGCCGCCTCCCTCCTCCTACCTCGCGCTGAAAAGGCCCCGTCGAGGGACGACTTAATTACTGACAAACAAGGGATGGTAATTAGAGTCGAAACCGGAGGCTCGGAGGAACTGTCAGGGTTCAGTTCTGAGCGTCTGCCGTCCTCTCCACGCCGACAGCATCACATCTGAGTGGACGCCGCTTCCAGCCAGTCTGTGTGGACCATTGGACATCCTGTACCTGATAAATCTTCTGATATGGTCGATGTTGAGGAGTAAATATTGCTACATGTTTGTGTCCTTCAAGTAAAGCGTCTCGCTACTAGAGGGCTGCGTGAGGATCAGCCGGCCAGACTTTTCTCCTGCACATCAAACGATTCAAGATTCTTCAGCTCCTTTTGGGCCCATTATGTTGCAGCCTGAGACGGAATCGTTCTGACGTCCTGCTCTATTTACACCTGCTGGGTATACCGGAGCGGAGGTTCAGTATCAGTCCTGATGTCCAATACGAACTCGAATGAAAAAGTAAACTAAAATAACTTATTAGTGAAACAACCATTAATGCCCTAAAGTGTTCTCTCAGACAGACGATGCTTTGCTGTCAGTTTCTGCAGCTTCATGTGGCCCACACACACTCACAGAGCTCTATTCCTGATCGTCGGCCGCTGTGCTGCTGTGGCTACAGCGGAACCTCGGTTTTCCAACGTAATCTGTTCCGTAATACTGCTCAAAAACCGGAGCTCTGCTTCCCATGATAAATAATGTCCGTTTGCACGCCTCCAGGTGTATTCATGGGAACGGTTTATTGATGTGGCCCCAGGAGCAAACATGTAGCGCTGTGGAGTGTCTTTAACACGCTGAGGGTAGAAGCATGCACAGCCCAGTCTTTGTCCTTTCACTTCCTGTTTATTCACAGAGTTCAATGCTACATTTCCAGCGTGACTCCTGGCTGCATTCATCACCTCATCAGGCAGGTGCCACGTCTTCTATTGCTAAGCTGTCTTCCTGTGATTGTCAGGGAATTTGCACGCTGGAAGGTGAGGAACACAGCGATCGAGCGAAGGGACCTGATCAGGAACCCGGTGCCACTGATGCCTGAGTTCCAGCGCAGCGTCCGCTTGCTTGGCCGCAGACCCACAACCCGGCAGTTCATCGACACCATCATTAAGAAATACGGAACCCACATCCTCATCTCAGCCACGCTGGGCGGTAAGAGCGCTCCCTGGGTGCCTGTGCTGCATCTTAAATGCTATGTGTTGTTAGCGCGTCTGAGCCTTTCTGAAGTTGGAGGGAGGGATGGACAGATGGATAGATAGACAGACTGATGGCCGGACGGACGGATGGACGATCTATAAAGACTATCCTCCCTCGGGTACTGAAACCTCCTGCGTGTACACGATTGTTCAAAAGTTTGGGGTCACTTAGAAATGTCCTCATTTCTGAAGGAAAAGCGCTGTTTTTATTTTCACTGCTAACTTTAGGCTAATCAGAAATAGCCTCTCTACGTTGCTAACGGGGTAAAGGACTAGTCCAGCTGCAGGAATCCAGTTCTTGGTGCAACATCTGCATCGGTGCATCGAGGTCCATCTCCAGCAGCATCACTCCAGGGTTCTGACGGTACCGTGTGTTTGCTCGTTGCGTCAGAACGCTGATGATGAGTAGAAAACCCTGCAATCATGTTAGCATGTAGCTGCTTAGAGAGGCGATGGGACTGACCTTCCTTTGTCTGACCAAGTTTGGGGCCCAAACCTTTGAACGGTAGTGTGCATCCCATCATGCAACAGTCCCAGGATTCCCAGAGCTCACCGTGGCAGGAGGAACGACATTTAATCAGCGCCGCTGTCCAAGTCCAAACATAAACGCTCCGACGCTGAATCTCGTCTCGGGCTCGGAGGGATGCGTGAAGACGGCTAACTGCTAGCGCGAGGGCGAGAGTTCTGTCACAAATCCTCTGCACGGATTGTGTAGTCATCAAAAGCCATACCTCAGAGGCTCGGAAAAAGAGTGTGTGTGTGTGTGTGTGTGTGTGTGAGTGAGAGGGTTAGGCGTTAATGGTTCATGTGTGGCTCACTGATGGAGACATTAAACTCTATCCGTCCACGGCGCCGGTCCAACCAGCCAACAGACGTTTGTCTCGTTTTATATACGATCACCACGACATTAAAAACGTGCGGTACAGATTCCAAAACGATCTAGGAAACGCAGGAGAATTACATTAAGTATTAATATGACCCCCCCCCCCCCCCACACACACATCAGGTGGGTGTGGCTTTATTACATTCCTGTATAGTTAATATAGTTTGAGTGTCTCAGAGGCCAAACAGCCATCAGCAGGAGAGCTGAGGGTCACCTTGTGGGTGTCCTTGCATGAGCCTGATTCAAACCAATCAGCCCCCCCCCCCCCCCCATCGGCCCTGAGCTGGTCATACAACCCACACGGACAGAACCCGGGTTCAACGTGTGCTGAAGTAAACAGCCAATTAGCTTTTAGCTTCACAGGATATTTCAATATTGCATTTCATGCTTCCAGAATGAGAGTGGCAGCATGAGTCGCCTGCCAGCGCGGTCTGTGTGGTGTCGGAACCCTAACCTTTCACATCCGATCGTCTTTTTGCACGGCTCAGTTAAATAATTAAAAGTCTAAGATATCTCCATCAAACGGAAGGACAGCTTTTTTTATTAGACACTGGAAGTCCAGGATCCGTTTCTGCTCAGTGACGAAGCCGCCGCTCTTCATGAATGGACCGAACGTAACCTGATACCTGCAGCAATCAAATACATCCAGGCTCGGATGTGGAAGCTCAAACCGCAGCGCGCCGAGGACAGAGGAACCCGAGCCGTCCGATGGTGACGCGGTGCAATACACGCTGACATCTATGGTCTATCCCTGCTGTCCTGGGGGGGGGGGCTGGCTCCACATCCGACGGGGCATCCGGCGACACTCCTGGCCCTGCCTGACGTTTTTACTTGGAACCAGAGCGTTTGGTTTGTCCGGCTGGATCTGAACTTTTGACCGTGCTGCCGGATCAGCCAGGTCTTCAGACCTCTAGCCCCACCCACATTATTCAGCCAGTCCAGCTTACAGGGTCACCTGAACTCTCTGCACATCTGAACGCTTTCTTTTATCCCAAACTTCCATGGCATTAAATAAGTTGGATGCTGGTCACACTTGCTCCTCCTTGTGCCTCCTGCAGGAGAGGAGGCGCTGACGATGTACCTGGCCAAGAACAAGCTGGACAGGAAGCTTGTTAACGCGACGCAGAACGTGGAAGCCCTTCATCAGCTGGCCTCGTCCTACTTCATCGACCGAGACGGCACCATGAGGAAGCTGCATGAGATCCAGATATCCACCAACGGCATCAAGGTTTGTGCACGTTGAGTCACTACCCCCACCTGCCAGGTTACATTTGCACCTGCGTTGTTAATCTAACCTTTATTGAACCACATGAGTTAATTGAGAACTAATTCTCATTTCCAATAACGACCTGGACCTAAGCGGCATGTATTTAGTGGTGGGAGGAACCCGGAGAACCCGGAGAGAACCCACGCAGACACGGGGAGAACATGCAAACTCCTCACAGAAAGGCCCCAACTTGGATTTGAACCTACGGCCTCCTTGCTGTGAGGCAACGGCGCTATCCACTGCGCCGCCGTGTTGGTCAGTCAGGATAACTCAAAAAGTTCTGGACGAAGGTTTTCAGGACATGTTGGGAATGATACCAGGAACAGATGGTTACATTTTGGTGCTGATCCAGAACAGATCCTGGATTCTGGATCACTTTGAAATTTTCTCAGATACACGTCCGTGTTCGTCCTGCGTGTCAGAAACACGGACGTGTATCTGACACGCAGGACGAACACGGACGTGTTTCTGACACGCAGGACGAACACGGACGTGTTTCTGACACGCAGGACGAACACGGACGTGTATCTGACACGCAGGACGAACACGGACGTGTTTCTGACACGCAGGACGAACACGGACGTGTTTCTGACACGCAGGACGAACACGGACGTGTATCTGACACGCAGGACGAACACGGACGTGTTTCTGACACGCAGGACGAACACGGACGTGTATCTGACACGCAGGACGAACACGGACGTGTTTCTGACACGCAGGACGAACACGGACGTGTTTCTGACACGCAGGACGAACACGGACGTGTATCTGACACGCAGGACGAACACGGACGTGTATCTGACACGCAGGACGAACACGGACGTGTTTCTGACACGCAGGACGAACACGGACGTGTTTCTGACACGCAGGACGAACACGGACGTGTTTCTGACACGCAGGACGAACACGGACGTGTTTCTGACACGCAGGACGAACACGGACGTGTTTCTGACACGCAGGACGAACACGGACGTGTTTCTGACACGCAGGACGAACACGGACGTGTTTCTGACACGCAGGACGAACACGGACGTGTATCTGACACGCAGGACGAACACGGACGTGTTTCTGACACGCAGGACGAACACGGACGTGTTTCTGACACGCAGGACGAACACGGACGTGTATCTGACACGCAGGACGAACACGGACGTGTATCTGACACGCAGGACGAACACGGACGTGTATCTGACACGCAGGACGAACACGGACGTGTTTCTGACACGCAGGACGAACACGGACGTGTATCTGACACGCAGGACGAACACGGACGTGTTTCTGACACGCAGGACGAACACGGACGTGTTTCTGACACGCAGGACGAACACGGACGTGTTTCTGACACGCAGGACGAACACGGACGTGTTTCTGACACGCAGGACGAACAGGGACGTGTTTCTGACACGCAGGACGAACACGGACGTGTATCTGACACGCAGGACGAACACGGACGTGTATCTGACACGCAGGACGAACACGGACGTGTTTCTGACACGCAGGACGAACACGGACGTGTTTCTGACACGCAGGACGAACACGGACGTGTATCTGACACGCAGGACGAACACGGACGTGTTTCTGACACGCAGGACGAACACGGACGTGTTTCTGACACGCAGGACGAACACGGACGTGTTTCTGACACGCAGGACGAACACGGACGTGTTTCTGACACGCAGGACGAACACGGACGTGTTTCTGACACGCAGGACGAACACGGACGTGTTTCTGACACGCAGGACGAACAGGGACGTGTTTCTGACACGCAGGACGAACACGGACGTGTTTCTGACACGCAGGACGAACACGGACGTGTATCTGACACGCAGGACGAACACGGACGTGTTTCTGACACGCAGGACGAACACGGACGTGTTTCTGACACGCAGGACGAACACGGACGTGTATCTGACACGCAGGACGAACACGGACGTGTTTCTGACACGCAGGACGAAGCATCTTCTTATAGTTTCTTATCTTCTTGATCTCCTTGGTCTGGAAGAAGTGTTGAAGTTCCAATTCTGCCAGTCCCGCAGCTGCTGCCATGCACCTGTGTCTGTACACTTTCACCGACCAAATAAGCCCCCCCCCCCCCTCCAGTGTGTCGCTGTGAGTGGCGACTAGATTAACGGGCTGTGGCAGATGAGACTTCAGGTAGCAGCAAGTCAACCATGACGAAATTAAGCAAACCTGGCAGTCTGCTGAGTCAGCTTCCTGGGAAGGACACACACACACACACTCAGACACGCACACACACACACTGCAGCGCTACCTGGACTGCATGTCTGCTGATGAGGACTGATCGATCTGTGGCGTGTCGGAGGCTCTCTGAACGCGGCATGGATCGCTGATTGACTTGATTTGGTTAATGCAAATGAAAACGTCAGGCGTGTGAGGTGGAACGCCGTCTGGGGGTCGGTGGCGGCCATTTGTTGCTTTTCTAACATGATTTGTTGTCATGGAATCAAGCGTGGATGTGTTGGCATGGGACGGATGGTCAGTGTATCGCTGACCGTTAGTCCAGCAGAGGTAAAGAAGGTTCCTTCATGCCCATACAGGATGGCCGACGCCCACGCAGAGGACTCAAGCTCGCATCGCACGCATTTCCTGATAATGTAATAGAATAATCATTTTTGAGGCAGTAAAAACTCCGGATACGGTTTGGACTGCTGGTCTCTTCATCTTCTTTGCAGATAACAATCTTGTTTTCTTTGCCCGACCATAGAGAAAAGAGATCTGACTTTTTCAGCCCCCTCAAGGTCTCATTTTAAAGCACTGAATAGTTATTGATTTATTAGAAAGGGCTTCGGCGCCATCGACAACATGTCGACACGGTTTACAAAGGAAGTTCAACAAAGAGCCTTTAAAGTCTTTACTTTCACTATCTGCTCGACCCAAGAGGCAAAATACCATAAACAGATACACACAGTACATACAGTACATACATAGATACGTATAGGTACAAAAGAATGTCCGTGAGGATTGTAGTAGGAAGACAGTGGTGCTGGTGGCCGATGAGTCTGCTGAGACAGACGACATTTTGAATTTGTTGAGTGTGTGACTGAGGCAGCGATGGAAGGTGGAGGATGAACACAACAGCACAGTGACAACACAAAGACACACAAGCCTGAGGTGTGAATGACAGCACGACAACATGCGTGTGTGTGTGAACACGCACACACGCATGTTTGACTTCATCTCGATTCCGTTGCAGGTGACGGAGACGCGGACCGGCCCGCTGGGATGCAGCAGCTACGACAATCTGGACTCCGTTAGCTCCATTCTTCTGCAGAGCCCTGAGAGCAAGCTTCACCTGCAAGGTAAGTCATACCTGAGAGAACTGTCTGTGTGTTTAAAAAGTTTCATTAGGACTGGGATAGATGGGCCCCCCGGGATGGAGGCGGGGCTCTGCGGGGGCGTCACCCTGTGCTGAGTCTTACAGTTGGCTATAATCTAACGTCAGGGCGTGTCGCTCACCAATCACCTGCCACAGACGCCTTCTGTGGGTCCTCTCCAGTGAAGCACACCTGTCCTAAACGTTGACGCACCGTACAATTAGCCTAAGAGGAGGCGTGGCTTGCAGCGGCGCTGTGAGACTGGGGTCACAAGATCATTACTCGCCCTCCAAAATCAGAGAACTAAGTGGTTTGTCAGGGAAATTACACATTGGGCTGAAACATCTCCCCCCCCCCCCCCCTCAGGACTCTTTAGATTATGGAACGGTTTTATTATCAGGCAACAGAAGTTTAGCTTTGTGCTTTTTTAGCCCGTTGATGGATGACAGGCCTCGGAATGATTCTGGAAACGCTTTTGTCGGGATGCAGTCTTTATATTTTTGGGGGTGTTGGTGTGGCTCTTGCTTACTATCACTTGACTCCGCCTCCACCAATATTCTGGGTTCTCTGAAGCGCGGCTTTTGAATTAAATAAGATAATCATATTAGTATAATGGAGAACCCGCTCTCTCTCCTCCTCAAGCCGTTTATTCCCACTCTGACTGGTTCATTCCAGGTGTCGGCGTGCGGACACTCGCGCTTAGCTAGCAGGAGGCTGCTGCGTTTTGAACTAGCTTCAGGTTGGGGGGCAGGAAAGTAAAGACAGCAAGTGAATTTGGTGATGGTCGCCTTTGTCCTTCGTGGTCAGAACCGGGGTACCACAGGGATCACTCCCTGGACAGGCACTCTTTCACGTGTGACTTTATGTTGTGGACATGTGTTGTAGAGTCTGTAACTCCTCCCCCTCCAACGCCTTCTACTTCCTCCGTTTCCTTTTTCATGCTCGAATGAGAGACAGCACTGGAATTCCATTTGATTGATGACCAGTCCAAGCTTCGGTCCGTCCTTCATGTTCCTGGCCTGGAGCGGCGTCTGGAGACGCTCAACAGCTCGCTGGGACATTTTGTCAGAACTCTGGCTCGCTCTATCTCTCAAATTCCATCTCAATGAAGGCTCCACACAATTTAGCTTTATGGCATGTGGGATTTAAATTCACTTTTGTTCTCCCGCATTAATTTGCTCGATTTGTTTGTCCTCTCTCCAGGCTAAAGCTTAGAAACCTGATGGTATCGGCTTTGGCTGGATTCTTTCTTTCTCTCTGCACTGGGGCATTGAAGTAAAAATACTTTTATTGAGGAAGAGAATGAAATGAAAGTGGGATTTAACATATGGTGGTGGAATTGTGAGGATGTCGTTACTTAATGAGACGCTTTGTATGTTCCAGGTGGTAGAAGGGAAGTCGTTCCTTCTTTTAATGTCCTGATCACTCACCATCTGCTCGTTTTTAGCATTGACCGTCTCATTTGAACTGTTGGTAATTTTAAACAGCAGCCACAAAGAGCAAGTCAATTAAGCTACTGTGATTTGATATCTGACGTAAAGACAACACATACTAACAGATCGGTTACACGCAACGACCGGTCCAAAGAACCGCAGACGGCCTGACCCCCCCCCCCCCAGCCATTACCTTGCCTCCAATATGGCCGTCATAAATTAACACTGAAACAAAAGCAAACTCATTTGCTGCTTTGCGTCTTTCCTCCGGGTCCTCAACAGCCTGGGAAGATTTATGAATAAGTTAGAAAGGCCTGAGCCAACAGTTTTCAGAGCGGGGAAGTGAAATGAATGGCGCCGGCCCGAGAGAATGATGAATTAGATGCTGCAAACACCAAGGAGATGACAAACAAATCTAAAAATCAATTAAGTTGTCTTTGATGACAGACGTGCTGAGAAATTGATTTGATTAGCAGTAAACAGAAAGCTTCTTGGTTACCAGAGGAATGTTTGCTGAGGGAAAACCTTGGTGCAGAACATGGAGAACAACAAACCCGTCGTCATCGGCTCGGCATGGGGGGGTCCTCTCCTCCTTTAATGCTTCATCCACTGATGGGGGGGTCCTCTCCTCCTTTAATGTTTCATCCACTGATGGGGGGGTCCTCTCCTCCTTTAATGTTTCATCCACTGATGGGGGGGTCCTCTCCTCCTTTAATGTTTCATCCACTGATGGGGGGGGTCCTCTCCTTTCTCTCCTCTTTTAATGTTTCGTCCACTGATGGGGGGGTCCTCTCCTCCTTTAATGTTTCATCCACTGATGGGGGGGTCCTCTCCTCTTTTAATGTTTCATCCACTGATGGGGGGGTCCTCTCCTTTCTCTCCTCTTTTAATGTTTCGTCCACTGATGGGGGGGTCCTCTCCTTTCTCTCCTCTTTTAATGTTTCGTCCACTGATGGGGGGGTCCTCTCCTTTCTCTCCTCTTTTAATGTTTCGTCCACTGATGGGGGGGTCCTCTCCTTTCTCTCCTCCTTTAATGTTTCGTCCACTGATGGGGGGGTCCTCTCCTTTCTCTCCTCTTTTAATGTTTCGTCCACTGATGGGGGGGTCCTCTCCTTTCTCTCCTCTTTTAATGTTTCGTCCACTGATGGGGGGGTCCTCTCCTTTCTCTCCTCTTTTAATGTTTCGTCCACTGATGGGGGGGTCCTCTCCTTTCTCTCCTCTTTTAATGTTTTGTCCACTGATGGGGGGGTCCTCTCCTTTCTGTTCTCACTTTGTGCAGCACGTCGGGTAAATTGCGTGTTGCACTAAGCGTATGCATACTGAGCATAATGAGCTAGCTCTATGAGGCTGCTATTGAACATGGTGCAGTCGACTCATCACTCTGAGACTACACACACGCAGGATTTCTAGCCTTCTTGCACCACTCTCCCCTCTTCGTCGGCTGCAGGGTGTTTTTCTGGCCCCTGGATCGGACCTGCCCTTCCTGAGGCAGGACCGGGTTCCTCCACTGCCCTTTGCTCTTCCATGTGAATGTCAAGTGTTGTTCTCGCCCATCCACATCTGCCATCTCTGCTTTCCGTACTATTCGATCTGTCCTCCTTCCAGAGGGCTCTCGGGTGGTTTCACGAATTTTATTGGAGTGTCCTCTAAGGAGACAGATGGAAAACTGAATTGATTTCAATCCAGGCAGCCCGGCGTGCATCACGGCGTGCATCACGGCGTTGTGCTGGAATATGGCCGCCACTGGTGTGTTTGCTGCAGTCATGGACGACTCACCCTCGAAACAAAGGCTGGATGGTTGTTTGTTCAGTGTGAATCCAGCCAACACACAGGAATGTCTCCAGATGAGTCTCCATGAGTCTCTGTGTGCGTGTGTGTGTGTGTGTGTGTGTGTGTGTGTGTGTGTGTGCACGGATGTAATGTCTCACCAGCCATGGACCTCCTGCTGCGGTAGTGCACAAACACACCTGATTCCAATCTGACAGGGGGGGGGGGCAGGAGCTCCCACTGGACTTGTGTGTATGTTCACTTTGAGACTCGATGGGCAGCTCCAGATTGCAGACGCTCCTCAATCTTTTTTATATGTAATTTATGCTTTTATGGTGATTACTGCATTTTGCTATAGTGTGAAAACGATAGCAAAATGTGCGTTACTTCAAAGTTCACACTGATGTGGTGTGAAACGCATTATGTTCTGCAAGCCTTCCTGTTCCACACTGATATAGAGAGGCGTCGCATATGCAGAGCAGCCACTTGTATGCTAGTATGTTCCACGGAATGGGATTCAGTGCATCTCCGCTGTTGTGCTGTCTTAAATATGTGCATGTCTAAATATCAATGTACCACAGACATCCAAAACCCCTCAACAGAAAAACAAAGAAAAGAAAAGAAAAGAGCATGTTCTTTTGTGCAGGATGTCGCTGGTCCTGATTGGTTGCTCCCTCTGCCACCTGCAAGTGTGCCAGCAACATTTATGGTAATCTACAATAATCTGAGCACAGACAACGGCGCCAACAAGCACATCTCATTCAGCGTAAAACAGCCAACACGCACACACACCTCCAAACGGCTACGGCTTATTTAAAAGGAGGGGATAAATTGGAATCTGGAAGTGGTCGACTTGTGCGAAATGGGCCAATCAGCAAATCGTAAAACTGCACGCCGTCCCGGTTCTAAGTATCTACAGATCAGCGAGGTGGGCCGGGCCGAGCCTGAATAAAAAGAAACAATCTTCCCGTTCAGAGGTCTTCGGTTTTGCATCATGGCTGCAACGATAACCTCCAATAGTAATTTAATGCACCCGTGGATGTAATGCACTTAATCGCACCGGTGGCTTAAGTAATGATTGTTTTGTGAATTTGCGGCCACACAATGGTCAATTAATCTTTAATGAAAGTGTAACTTATGAGGCAGAGCGTGGCTCTGCCTCTGCTGTGGCCTACACCCCCCGTCCATCACCACCTAAAAGACATCCCTCCACAAAGACATTTGCTGCAGAGTCGCCCATTTCTGGACTCATGGGACGTTTGTGCAGCTCCATCCTCCACCCTGCAGGAAGGAAATCCACGGCGGCAGCTTCTGAGTGTAGAGTCGCAGCGCCGGGTTTGATTTAGAGCAGGCCCCAGAATTCCAATATGCACCTATTCATTTTTATCAAGAAGTCTTTAACGGCAAGCTGAAGCCCACAGTCGAATATAATGAGAGTGTTTTTGTCAACAGATAGTGATGAACTCAGGCTTTATAGCCCAATCCGTCTCGATGTTCTCACCTTACTGTTCCAACACAGCACACCTGAGATAAATGTTTGTACTCTGATTAGTTTCTCCCTTCAATTCTGTTCATTCACCCCCCACCGCACCAACAATGTTGATGGATTTACCTTTATTGCATTACATCATCTTTACGCTGGAGTGGGAGGGCAATACAGGCTCAGTGGGAGAATGTAGGCGAGAGCAAAAGAGGTGAAGAAAGAGGAATCGGGGGAGGGACTGATGAAGTGAAGAGCCAGAAGTGAGGAGGGAGTGTAATGAAGTAAGACATACGAGACCGGGTGAGAGAAGCATGGACGGAGAAGGGACGGCGAGGACAGAGTGGAAAGCAGCAGCTGGATCTCAGCATCCGGGTTCCTTCCCCGATCGCCTCAAACATGCTGGTATCAGAACGCGTCTGTGAGCACGATGACTGTTGCGATGGAAAAAAGAGAAGCGAGGAGGGAGCGCTGAGCGCTCGCCGTTATCGTGCACACGACCGCTGGCACCAGTTCTGTCAGCGAGCTGCGATGATCCGTGAACTCGCCATCTGGATTCTCCCACAAATCACATTAAAGTTTCAACCCCAGAAATACATCAAGCTAAATGAATATTGGATCCTGGGCCTGCAGACAGCCCTGATGGAGAAGGAGCTGTGTGCAGGCCAACTCCTGTGTGGTCGGATGGGATCCATCCATCCGACCCTCCTTTTGTTCCTGTCGTCTCTACGGGCATTTCTGATGAACTTGTAACAAGTTTCTTTTCTCTGCTCAAATAAAAACATTCATTTACACCAAAATGATGCAGTTTGTGCATTACATCCTGGTTGTGTGTTACGTCCTGGTTGTGTGTTACATCCTGGTTGTGTGTTACGTCCTGGTTGTGTGTTACGTCCTGGTTGTGTGTTACATCCTGGTTGTGTGTTACGTCCTGGTTGTGTGTTACGTCCTGGTTGTGTGTTACGTCCTGGTTGTGTGTTACGTCCTGGTTGTGTGTTACGTCCTGGTTGTGTGTTACGTCCTGGTTGTGTGTTACGTCCTGGTAGTGCGTTACGTCCTGGTTGTGTGTTACGTCCTGGTTGTGTGTTACATCCTGGTTGTGTGTTACATCCTGGTTGTGTGTTACATCCTGGTTGTGTGTTACGTCCTGGTTGTGTGTTACATCCTGGTTGTGCGTTACATCCTGGTCGTGTGTTACATCCTGGTAGTGCATTATGTCCTGGTCGTGCGTTACATCCTGGTAGTGCGTTACATCCTGGTCGTGTGTTACATCCTGGTCGTGTGTTACATCCTGGTAGTGCATTATGTCCTGGTCGTGCGTTACATCCTGGTAGTGCGTTACATCCTGGTCGTGTGTTACATCCTGGTAGTGCATTATGTCCTGGTCGTGCGTTACATCCTGGTAGTGCGTTACATCCTGGTCGTGCGTTGCATCCTGGTAGTGCGTTACATCCTGGTTGTGCGTTACGCCCTGGTAGTGCGTTACATCCTGGTAGTGCATTATGTCCTGGTCGTGCGTTACATCCTGGTAGTGCGTTACATCCTGGTCGTGTGTTACATCCTGGTAGTGCATTATGTCCTGGTCGTGCGTTACATCCTGGTAGTGCGTTACATCCTGGTCGTGCGTTGCATCCTGGTAGTGCGTTACATCCTGGTTGTGCGTTACGCCCTGGTAGTGCGTTACGTCCTGGTAGTGCATTATGTCCTGGTCGTGCGTTACATCCTGGTAGTGCATTATGTCCTGGTCGTGCGTTACATCCTGGTAGTGCGTTACATCCTGGTCGTGTGTTACATCCTGGTAGTGCATTATGTCCTGGTCGTGCGTTACATCCTGGTAGTGCGTTACATCCTGGTCGTGTGTTACATTCAGCTTCATCCCCAAACAGCCCTCTACAAAGTCAGCTATTTTCACAAGTGTTTAATTAGCTGAATGCTGCAGCTACAGTCGGCATTCACACCACAAGCACACACAAACGGTTATTGTCCCGCAGTGTGCGTTCATGAAGGGAATTCTATTCCAAATAAACAAACAGCCCCAGAGAAGCAGCGCCGCATCGTAACCGGACTGACTGGCAGCACAGCAGATGGCTGAAGCTGAACACAGCCCGTCTTTGAAGTTCATCCTTTTGAAAAATAGATGAGTGGAATAGCACAAAGCCGTCTTAGAGGGGCAATCAGACGTTTCTGTCCCCCTTATCCCATTACCGCGTTTCTTCATTTTTAAATTTGGTTAGTTTTCTGTGCTTCACTAAAAACCTCTTCCCTGTCTTCAGGTCTTCAGGTGATTTTCCCAGATTACCTGCAGGAGAAATTCGTCCAGTCAGCTTTGAGTTACATCATGTGCAACGGAGAGGGGGAGTACATGTGCCATGACAACCAGTGCGTCTGTCAGTGCGCCGACGAGTATCCCCAATGCAACTGTCCCATCACCGACATCCAGATTATGGAGAACACCCTGATGGGGATGTCTGAGTCCTGGGCCGTCTCTTACAAAGACTTTGAGTACTCTGGTAAGGAGGAACCTTTACACACATCCATTATGTGTGTTTGTGTGTGAGATGTGTATTTTCACTATTCTGAGTCCATGAGGTTTGGCAGCAGCCGACTGGTGCTGCAGGAAATAAAGCATAAGGAACCGTGACAATGCAAGGCGCCGTGTTTATCTATTATTGATTTGATTTCTTATCCTGATAAAACCTGCATGAGATAAATATATTTATGGACCACAGGAGAAAGTAGATTTAGGAAGAAGTACTTAAAATAGATGTGTAAGAGAAAATAAAATCCATTTACCCACACACAGATGAAATGAAGTAAACCTGTGTGGAATAGTCTTCATTTTTATGTAGTTGTCGTCCTGAGTTAAATGTCCTTATTAGTTTTGATCATATTAGTTAACGTCCTATTTCAGAGTAGATGTTTTAGTCTTATTTCAAACATCTGGTTGTTCCAGTCCCAATTAAGACCTAACCCTAACCCTTGCATGTTTACTTCATGTACTTCCTGTGAAATGTATTTTTGCCATGGAAGGTCTCGTCTGACTGCACTTTCAATAAAATGTCCAGATGTGTTATTGGTCTATAAGGTTAAGATTAGAATTCAATTAAACTTCTTGTTTTGGGGGGTTTAGTGAAGTTTGACCTTTGGAACAAATTGAGCATGTCGAATATTAAAACCTCACAAGGGTTAAATATGTATCATTACATGTCCTACTCTAACTTAGAGCATGACATTTGTGAGACAATCAGAACTTCCTTTAAAGGAACCAGAATCTCTGAGAAGCAGGAGGAGGAAGGAGGTCCAGAACAAGGGAGGAGAAGCAATGTAGGGCTTCTGAAGGAAAGGGGGCGGGAGCTCAGACTTGTCCCGGCTGTAGCTGAGACCTCCTTAACGGTGCGGTTAATATTGTTAGACCGCGGAGGAGGAGTCTGCAGGAAACCGCCAGGTTTCTGAAATACAGGTGAGATAGAACGGACCAGCACACCTTCAGTATCTGGTTACCCGACACTCAGTCACATGAACTATTGGTCGTTTCTAAACCGTTTCCGTAGAAACACTGAACAGACGGTTTTGTGCTTCTACCCAGGATGCTTTGCTGGATTTGTGCTGAGCGATGAGTGTTGAGACTTCCTTTAGTGCAGCTTTCTACTTCACCTGTCTCTCTGTCATCCAGATGAGTTCAAGTCCTTCCTCAAGAGGCTTCCCTCGACCCACTTCCTGCCCATCAACAGTGTGCATCTCCTGTGGGGCAGCGACTGGGACCTCCAGGCCCGTTACAGGCTCCTTCAGAGTTCCCTGGAGATCCAGCGACTCAAGATTCAGCGCACCGCCAGCAAGCTCTTCGGCCTCAGCATCCGGTGTCACCACAACCCAAACCACCAGATGCCGAGGGAGAGGTGGGTACAGATATGACCTTTACATCATGATGACGAGCAAAAAGCCGACACGGCGGTATTGTTGCTGCCGGATCTGGATGTTTCCTTTCTGGCTGCTGAAGCAGCAGATGTGTGACTGTTTCCTGAAGAGGACGTCTCTCGATGAAGCTGCTCTCAGACGAGGTGGAGTTTTATTTGGATTCGGGCTTCTTGGAGCCGACATAGGGCGGATGCCATCCATTATATATTTCAACTATTGTTGTTCCTGTCCATCAGGCCGACTTAGTGCTGAGCACTGCACATGCCCAAAGCACTCTTGCTCACTCATGTATTTCCCCTCACAGGCTGCAAAGAGAAAGTTGCTGTGGGAGTTTTCGTGATAGGTCATTGCACACATCTGTCACCGCCTGTCGGCGCTGCAGCTTAAGAGCTTGGCAGCGGAAGTGGCGAGGTGTCAGAACTGCAGGAAGTGCTAGGAAGTGCCGTCATCCTGTTGAGCAAGGACCAAAGAAAACCTCACAAAATGTGCAAAGTTTCCAGCTGCCACAAAAAATACCCCTAAAATGGTTCGGGGGGGGGGGGGGGGGGGGGGGGGCATCGCCATACAAATGGAACAGAGTCCATAAAATATTGACTTAAGTGGACTGGAAATGAGCAGCGGTGAAGAATGGCATCACAGCGGCGCCCGAGTGTGAGCGCTGGCAGACGTTTGTTCTGTTGTCATCGGTTTCCTCTCGCATGGATTCACATCAAGGACGCCTGACGGCGCTGGAAGTGGCGCCGCCTTTATCTGCCGCTTGCTTTGGGAGACGTCTTATTGTTCGTCCCTCTGGGAGGGACTGATGGACTTCACCTCATTTGTAAACGGTTAATTGTTTCTCTGTATTTGTGAGGTCAGTATAACCCCCCATCATCGACCCCATCATGTCGCCCCTCCTCTCCTCCCAGCAGCACATAACAGCTGATCCGAGGATGAGGAGGGTGAGGCTGAGCTGAAGGCCCATAAAGTGTTTTCCCGTTGTGTTCCGACCACCTCAGGGAGGCCTTCCAGTTCATCGTTAACGTGTCAGCCGCGCTGGAGAGGGTGCGATGAGACTCACGTGCTGCCTGGCCCAGGGGAACTGCAGCAGTCATGCCAGATCCCTCCTGAGGCACCATTTAGAGCCCCTCGAGTTCAAATGTCAGGCCCTGAACGGGGACGGTGACAATGTCATGCACTACAAAGAGCATTGTCCAACATGGACAGGTGCTGTCACATCAGTGAACATCCTCCAGGCTCCACCCAGCTGACCGCTCTATCACCCAATCACATTCAGTCTCCGATCGGTGCTCAATAGGGTCGGGTGTTTTACAGGACGTGTCACAGAGTCTCCGGTGAAGGGCTAACATCGGGACACTAGAAGTGGAACTTCCAAAGACAGCTTGGGCTTTGTTGCCTTGGCAACGTAGTTAAGAAGCACCTGTCATGGACCTTTTGGTACCTGATGTCGCCGGCGTGAACGTTCACCTGCTGATGAATCGTTGGAGGGACCATCGTCTGCATTCAGGGGACGATGGACAATGGACGCCACGGAGTGATTCATTGTCAACCAAGTCTTATTTGTCCTTAAAGCCACTAATATATAACATGTCAGGACTAGTCCTCTTTAGTTTCATTACATTATGGATGCAAAAGGGGGAGGGGCAGTGATTTATTACTGAAATTATTATGATGCAAACTTTGGTACTGAAGTCTAACTCATCAAAAGGAATTTGGTCAATGGATAAATATATTATTAGTCATCCAGGCTGTGCAGCAGCTTTAAGTATTCATATCCAGCCCTCTATGTGATGAACTACTTTATAATTTTATGACATGAAACACTGTTTGTTAGATTATACCCTGTCTGATCTTGGGATGGGTTTCGCGTGTCCCTGATTTATCATCCGGAGCACCAAGGTCACACTGGGAATGTTTTAGAGCTTACTTCACGTTTCACTTGAAGTTTTTCCTCCTTAGCAATAGTTTGTTTTTTCTTTCCTCAAATGCAAATTGTAAATGTAGTTTCATTTTGCAGGCAGCAGAGAAATGAGGCGATAACAACACCGAACATTTATCATTCTGTCTTTATCGCAGGCTGGATCCATGATCTCCTGTCTGTGTCCAGTGAATTAATAAATAACCATTAATCAATACTGGATGGGCATCAGCCTCTGGCACAAGAACAGCATCCCTTTAATCAAAGATGAGCTGTGTTTGAAAAGTTCTGCAATACTCTGAATAATTAAATACTCAGCGTGTCACGTCCACAAATCACCCGAGACATCATTTACTATTTGTAATTTCAACATGAATAATTCATAAGTTATTAGATCTATGTCAATCAATTAATTAATAATGGCTTAGTTAATTGTGAGAGGCCTTATAATCATGATAATAGTACTTTATATATTAGAAAAATTCAAACGGAAGCTGGTTGTTCGACGTTTACATGAAATTACTTTAAAACAATATTTGGAATCTAAAGTCATAAAAGCGACGCAGAAGGTCAAAGGACGGCAAAAGCACATAACGGAGGAGCTCACACAGACCTCATCATGAGACGAGCGACAAACCCTAATCCTAATCTAACCCTAATATAACCCTAACCCTAACCCATAACGGCCTTTAGCTAAAGGAGCTCACACAGACCTCATGAGACGAGCGACAAACCCTAATCCTAATATAACCCTAATCCTAATATAACCCTAATCCTAATCTAACCCTAATCCTAATCTAACCCTAATCCTAATATAACCCTAATCCTAATATAACCCTAATCCTAATATAACCCTAACTCATTCAAGATGATGGTTTCAGTATTTTAGGTTCTTTGGGTTTATATATACTCTACACTCATTTACATCTTCTTTTTAACTATATTAATAAAAACAAACAATGCAGTTATTCTATACTCCTGGACCTCAGAACACGTAGGTGAAGGTGCTGATCCTCAGAACACGTAGGTGAAGGTGCTGATCCTCAGAACACGTAGGTGAAGGTGCTGATCCTCAGAACACGTAGGTGAAGGTGCTGGACCTCAGAACACGTAGGTGAAGGTGCTGATCCTCAGAACACGTAGGTGAAGGTGCTGATCCTCAGAACACGTAACGGACGTAAATATTCCGTGATAATCCCAGGAACAGTAAATATTCCGTGATAATCCCAGGAACAGTAAATATTCCGTGATAATCCCAGGAACAGTAATATTCCGTGATAATCCCAGGAACAGTAAATATTCCGTGATAATCCCAGGAACAGTAAATATTCCGTGATAATCCCAGGAACAGTAATATTCCGTGATAATCCCAAGAACAGTAATATTCCATGATAATCCCAGGAACAGTAAATATTCCGTGATAATCCCAGGAACAGTAAATATTCCGTGATAATCCCAGGAACAGTAATATTCCGTGATAATCCCAGGAGCAGTAATATTCCGTGATAATCCCAGGAACAGTAATATTCCGTGATAATCCCAGGAACAGTAATATTCCGTGATAATCCCAGGAACAGTAAATATTCCGTGATAATCCCAGGAACAGTAAATATTCCGTGATAATCCCAGGAACAGTAATATTCCGTGATAATCCCAGGAACAGTAATATTCCGTGATAATCCCAGGAACAGTAATATTCCGTGATAATCCCAGGAACAGTAAATATTCCGTGATAATCCCAGGAACAGTAATATTCCGTGATAATCCCAGGAACAGTAAATATTCCGTGATAATCCCAGGAACAGTAATATTCCGTGATAATCCCAGGAACAGTAAATATTCCGTGATAATCCCAGGAACAGTAATATTCCGTGATAATCCCAGGAACAGTAAATATTCCGTGATAATCCCAGGAACAGTAATATTCCGTGATAATCCCAGGAACAGTAATATTCCGTGATAATCCCAGGAACACAGCATTGTCTTGAACCTTCTTGCGTGTCGTCTTTGCTGTCCTCAGGTCTGTGATGCAGTGGCTCAACAGGGTTCAGTCCTTCCTCTACTGCAATGAGAATGGCTTCTGGGGGACATTCCTGGAGAGCCAGAGGACATGTGTGTGCCACACGGGGGTCACGCTATGCCAGCGGCCCATCCCGTGTGTCATCGGGGGCAACAACAGCTGTGCCATGTGCAGCCTGGCGAACATCTCGCAGTGCGGCTCGTGCAACAAGGGCTACAAGCTGTACCGCGGGCGCTGCGAGCCCCAGAACGTGGACTCAGAACGCAGCGAGCAGTTCATCAGCTTTGAAACCGATCTGGACTTTCAGGACCTGGAACTCAAATACCTGTTGCAGAAGATGGATTCACGTCTGTACATTCACACAACGTTCATCAGCAACGAAATCCGCCTGGAGACCTTCTTTGACCCCCGATGGCGTAAGCGCATGTCCCTGACGCTCAAAAGTAACAAGAACCGGATGGACTACCTCCACATGATAAACGGTCTGTCCATGAAGATCTGCCAGATGAGGAACAGCAGCATCGACCCCATGTTCTTCGTCTATGTCAACCCGTTCAGCGGGAGCCACTCGGAGGGCTGGAGCATGCCGTTCGGTGAGCACGGCTATCCGCGCTGGGAAAAGGTACGCCTGCAGAACTCCCAGTGCTTCAACTGGACTCTGCTGCTGGGCAACCGGTGGAAGACCTTCTTCGAGACGGTCCACATCTACCTGCGTAGCCGTGCCAAGATACCGACCGGCCTACGGAATGACACGGGGCAGGGTCCGGTGGATCTCGCCGACCCTAACAAGCGGCAGATCTATATAAAGATCTCTGATATCCAGGTGTTCGGCTACAGCCTGCGTTTCAACGGCGACCTGCTCCGCAGCGCCGTCCAGCAGGTCAACCAGTCGTACGCGCAGGGAAGCCAGTTCTACTCGTCGTCATCCGTCATGCTCCTGCTGCTGGACATTAGGGATCGGATTAACCGCCTCGCCCCTCCAGCGGCACCTGGCAAGCCCCAGCTGGACCTGTTCTCTTGCATGCTGAAGCATCGGCTGAAACTCAACAACAGCGAGATGATCCGGGTCAACCACGCCCTGGACATGTACAGCACAGAGATCCTAAAACAGTCCGATCACCTGACTGCAAAGCTCTGTTGAGCTCAGCGCCCCCGGGACCTGTGATCGGACAGCCATCTTCATTTTGCATTGTCGTTTTCGTTTTTGGACCTTTTCTGCCTTTTTGATGTTATATTAACTTTGTGAGCATTGTTCTTCAAGAAAACAGGAAACTGAGCCGATGACGTTTCAGGCACAAGAAGAAGATGAACAGAACCCCATCAGAACTGTATATTTGTCCCAGCATGTCTGTCAGTCCTTACCTAGAACTTAAAAGTAAAAAAAAACATTAAAAGTGCGTACTGCTGAATAAGAGGCCTTGATTTTACTGCAAGGGATCAAAAACTGCCATTCTTTAGCGACTAAAGCGTTTTTAAAGGAGACATCCTTTCATGTCAGCTAAAGGCGCAGCATGATCCAGTTTAATAATGGACCTGTTTATACGCTGTAAAAGGTGAACTGGCCCAGTGAGGATTCCTCATAGACGCTTGACTTCATCTCCGGTCTGTCGTGGTTCTGGTCGCGCCCCGGGTGCAGTAACAGGTGCAGTAACAGAACGTGTGTGTGAATGTGTGTGTGTCCCGTGTTGGTGTGAGCGCCTGCGTTCTGGCTTGATGCTTTTTGCTGTTGGTTAATTGAACGTGTCGCGTGAGGCCGACGCCCAGGCCTGAGCGACACGTCGCATTTGAAGCGCTTCTTTCCCGTGGTTGAAATTCGAGCTGTGTTTTTCACAAGGCAGTACCTCCTGGTGCGTGAGTGCAATATTGTGGTCTGAAGATTTAACAATCAATGCTATTTTGTACAGCTTTGCAAAATGTACATGTTGTGACTGCAGATTTGTGGAGCTTTTCAGCACCAAGAGAAAAGTGTATTCATCCTTCATGAGGCACATCGGCAAGGCAAGCTAAAGCCATACCCTTCCCCGAGGTCGACATCAAGCCCCGCCCCCCCTCACAAAGTCCTTTGCATTGGTCCGGTCTTTATGGCGCTCGCTCCGTTTTGGATAAGAGCACAGCGAGATTATGTCGGATAAGAATCATGAACCTCGTGTTGCTGTCGGGCTGCGTTCAGGTCACCCGGCGCCGCCAGCCCGTTGTGGTGAACAAAGGAAAGGTCCGGTCCGTCACGTCACTGCCAGAACCAAAAAAGTCTTGCTCTGGTTCTGCTCCGGTTCGTTCTCGTCTGTCCTGCCGTCGTCGTTAAACGTTCCCTCTTGATTTGGTTCTGATAACAGAGTCCAATGAGACGCTGGGATGAACCTGCTTTGGGTTTTATGGCTGATTCACAAACGTTGTCTCTGTATTGCTGCTGATGACATCATCATTATTACCTTTACGTCTGCTTATTAGCGAGCGCTTCGACTTGTACTTCATAAATACGTCGTTTAAGTATAACTCCAAATCGAATCGGCTGCAGCTGGTTCCGTTATTAAAGGCCCGTTTCCAGCCACAGGGTTAACGGACATGGGGAGGGACGCTGGCGCCGTTCCGCTCAACTCGCCATTTAGCCACGTCAGCGTCCACGACGATGATTGTTGTGATTATTGATTTGTAATCGGTCAACCTGCTAAGGACAGAGGTTTTATCCGGGTCGGTGGTTCTGGGTAACAACATTCCTGTGTGCCTGCTAGCGTTAGCCGCTAACCGCTAATGGTCATGGTTTAAAGGGGATGTGGAGCTGTTTGTCCATCCTGAAGTCAATAAGCCTATAATCGATTGATTGCTCGATATCAACACTGGAGTATTCTATTACTATTCAATTATTATTATTATTATTATTATTAAGTGCCTGTTATCTATCCCTTTAACACATTTACAAACGATCAGAACATGTTACAGCGATGAGTCAAAGTCCCGTAGAGTCGATGCAATGTTCCTTTGCGTTCTAGTTGGTTCGGACGGAACAGAGGACGGCCTGAACGGCGGGGGACGCTGTCCCCCGTTGTACTGCCGGGATGGAAGTACCGACTCTGTTGCCGTGGCAGCGCTCAGCATCAGTCAGCAGCCAGTCAGTAAGAAACTCTAACAGCACGCCTGTTTTTATCATGTAAGAACAAACTGGACTTGATTTAGATTTGAGCCATTGCAAGGTCCATAAAACAAGCACACGTCCTCGTACTGCATTCTGCTACCAGTATTGCTTCTGTGTACCATGTGTGAGTATTTTGACACTTAATTCCTTGCTTGTGTACTTTTTGCTGTTCTGTTGGGATCATTATATCTGCTAATTTCCAATGAATGTTTCATATAATAATCTATTTCTCATTAAAAGGCTATATTTAATAAGAGCCAGGCGTGTTTTTCCCTCCACATTTCAGGCGCCGCCTGTTTCGGTGCACGGACGCCAGAATCCGGGTCCTTCTGTGTAAGGTTCTCCGCGTGGCTGTTGTCCTGGTAACGAACATTGGCCTCTCCACTTGCCGAGTTCAGCGGAATAAATCTGGTTTCAGCTGCAGGATTCTCAAATGGTTTGGCGGCGGCTTCCATGGCCACTCGGTTCTGGATTTGTTCCGTGTCGACCCAGACGTTCTGCTCTCGCGAGGCTTCTGCTTTGTCAGCCTAAAAGCTGCTGCTAACATGAATGGCTCATTTGGACTTCTCTATTCAATGCTTCATTGTTTTAACCCACGCACACACAGAACCTGAGGTCTGGCCCAGGATCCAGACCCAGAACAATCACAGCTAACAGTAGGAGTGGTACCGGTACAGAACCAGAACTGATGAGCCTGTTAGCATGTCCCAGTACTAAGTACGATGTCGTGATTCAGTTCTTCATCGTGATGACAGAATGTACTGCCTAAAAACCCAAATCCTCTGGACTCATTGTTTCTGTGCTGCATCACAAACCTGCAGAGTCATTGTAATAATAATAATAATAATAATACATTTTATTTATGTGGCGCTTTTCTAAAAACTCAAAGTGTGTTGTGTTGCTTTTGTGCCAGAAGACATCCTGCTCCGGTTCACGCAGCAAAGTCCAATCATTCAGATTCTACACGGAATATTTACCATGTGGAGGAAACGCATTTACATTTTTGTCTCTCAACCTTGGTGTGTTTGACTTGAATACTAAAGAAGCCTCTGTGCAAACTAAGGCCCGGGGGCCATATGCGGCCCGTTGGGCTATTTAATCCGGCCCGCCGAACTTGTCCAAATTATATCATTAAATTAAGTTTTATTATAATTAAACCCCAATATTTGACCTTTCCCCTGTAATGCTACCTGTAAAAGGCCAAATCTTTTCATGTAATGTATTTTACATGTGATTTATATTAGCTTACACAAATACTCCATCCATCTGTTCCTGGCCCGGCCCCTCTGGCTAATTTTAGAACCCATTGTGGCCCGCGAGTTTAAAAGTTTGCCCACCCCTGTTCTAGTCCAACGAACAAGGAAGCAAATTACCCAAAGAAATGATCAGTCGTGTCCTGAAAAGAGGAGGAATCCAACAAGCATCTTAAAATCAAAGAAGAAGTTAAATTAGAGGATTTTAAAAGATTACAAAAATCTGGTTTCTGGTCTGAAATAAGAACTAAGATGTGTATTTTTTACAAGACAAAACCGTCGACGAGAACTTTCAACTTTCCAGCATATTGGAGCGCAAAACAAATTGTTCTTTACGTTCTTTTGGACCCTGCACAAAAGAAGAGAAAGCCTTGGCGTGCATCAAACGTGCATTCTGCATTCAGAATAACGATGGAAAACAGAACACGGGATGGGTGCAGTCGGAAATCACGGGTTTGTGTTTGGGAACGTTATCGATCCCAGGCACGGTGATCCCGGACAGGGATCAGCAGAGTGCACGGATTATAGGCCAGATCCGCACAGACGTCAGCATAGATCCGAGCCGGGGGGGGGGGGGGGGGGGGGCATTGAGAGCAGCTGTTAGTGCTTCTCTGGCCGGATGCTCCTCATCAGTAATCAACACGGAGAACACCTGGGAAGGAAAGGCGGGCGGCGGCTCAGGGAATGCTTCCTGGATCCGCAGGACCTGGCACAGTTTAGACGCTGCTTCATAAAGACATCACAAACGAGTTCTCTAAGCGATCCATGCCGGCCCGTTTAAAGCATGGAGGAGACGGGATGCTACTCATTTTTGTCATTGATTACGGTCTGGGGTTAGGGTTAGATCACCGATTCCAAATACAAGCCAAGAACAGCTTGAATGCAGTCGGATCATGAAGGCTCCTTTGCGTGCGTTCATTTATCAGGATGAGTGGGGTCTTCTGGACGGGTCACTGGGCTACTATTAATAAAGACCTGCTTCCGTTTCAGGGACAAGCTCCTCCGGGGGGGGGGGGGCACCGGCAGCTAAATGCCCAATTACCCTCCCGTGGCCCAGGCACATTTTTACAGGTTTAAAGTGGCAAAAGGTAATTAATACATTTTAATGAGATGGACTGTGCACCTCGTTGGAAGGTGCGGAGTGCACGTGATCAGTGTCACGTGATCAGTGTCACGTGATCAGTGTCACGTGATCACTGATCACGTGACACTGATCAATGGGACTTCCTTTTGCCTTGTTTTGTGGGACACTGGGACACACGTTTGCTCTCTGGTGATTCTTCTCCCACACTGAGACTCCAATTCAAGATGCTTAGTGACTCACATCGGAGTAACTTCATCAGCACCTCGAGACGTTTACCTCCGTGCTGTTAAGGAGCCCGTCGCCTAGCAACCACAGCCATGCGAGTAATTAGTTATTTGTATTATTCATCTTGTGAAATCACAATGACAGTCCCAACAAACAAGGCATTCAGGGGTGGCTTGTAATCGGGGAGGGTAGTTTCTGTTTAATGACCTTGAAGGACCTTGAAGTCAGCAGAAAGAATCTTTTCTCATGACACGACTTAGTGAACAATACGTACAAAGTAAAGAATAAAGTTTCATATTTCATACACATCAGCAGGTACATTCAAAGTTCACCCTTGTCACCGCCTGAGAGCTGCCCCCCCCCCCATGGGGACAGCACAGGTGTGCCATCTGATCCCTCACCTCCACACAGCATCCAGAATCCAATGCTGGAACACGACACTGCTGTCAAACCGGCACGAGACACGGGCCGTGCTCTGCAGGACTGGGTCCCCATGGAGGGGCGTTTCAGGCCACGCCCTAATCAGCAGGACAGGACGGGGCCCGAAGCTGGTCATGTGACCGCGGATACGGATTCTATTCTGCAATGGGTTCACTGAAATAATCAAACAAAGACAGCCCCCCAGGAGGCACCGGGAAGATTCCTGAAGCGTCAGAGCGGCTCTGATCTGTGTTTAACAGCCTTCCTGCCCCGCACCGCCGTCATGGTGCGGGGCAGGAAGGCTGTTAAACACAGGGGCTTTTGTCTTTCAGTGGGACGCAGTTCAGTATCCGGTCTTCATCCTTTGCGCCGCTCTTCCTCGCCGTGCCTCCCAATCTGTTCTGATCCCGTTCTTAGCAGCCTTGTGCTCTTCCGGAAGTACGAGTAAATTGCCCAGGGGGGGCTCTTATCAAAGTTGTGCCAGGGAGACAGCCCTGTGCAGGCTGTGGACTCGCTGGCAGCGCCACCTTGGATCCGTCCACCATGGTTCTGGGACACAGCGTTCTGGGACACAGCGTTCTGCTCACAAGCACCCTGAAAAGGATTCAGTTCCTGATTTCGTTTGAATCATTAGTGCATTGCTTTCTGCAGGGGGGGGGTGGAATAGCCTCCCAATATTTAACGTTGGATGGAATTGGCTTTTTACCCTGCTGTGACTTTAAATGTTTGATTAGGTGCGTTGTCGCTGCCGTCTCTGTGGGGGGGGGGGGGGGTTGAAGGACCTGGTGATTCATGCAGTGTCCCTGGCTGAGGTTTTCGACATAGCAAGGTCACGCCAGAGTTCCGGCCGCCTGCTGTCGACGCATAAAGCAGAGCTGCAGAGCTGAGCCGGTGCAGCAATGCAACTTCTACACCTTCATTTTCTCTCCAACCATCAACTTCCTTCTTGCTGCTCATCTCCAAAGGACGCGTGAAGGGCAGGGACGCTGCTGTGTTCCTCCCCTCCATCTGTCAGGATGTAATGAAGGGTGTCATCAAGGTTACTGCAGGCTGGGACGCTGACTCCTCCCCCTCCTCCTCCCTTTCTCTCCCTTTTCTGTCCTCCCAGGCCTTTGTTGTCGAGATCAGAACAGGATGATCCCATAAACTAGTTATTAGAGGCTCCGTTATGCTAAACGATCGTCGTTAAAGGACCGCTTCGAAGGTAAATTACAGATAAACTGCAGTGCATGTGAAGGATTTCCAGCGTTGTAGGTAAACTAGCTGCAGGTCCACGGTCAGTGGTTGCAGCACTGCAAACCGCAGCGCCTGTCAGAACGTCCTGGAGGAACATTTGGAAATCAGCTGGTGCAGATTGTGTTTGTGCTGTAACCGCTGAGCAATGGGATGCGTTAAAAACGCACTTTAGCGCTTCAGTCTGTGCCTCCCTCAGACCGGCCTGTAATGCGTCACCTGTTGATGTAGAATTCAAGTATGCTCATTTTATTCAAGATGTTCTAAACGCAGTTATTTTATGGTGAAGTTCTTAAATTGCAGTGACTAGTAGAGATCTTCAATTGAATTCTGCTGATAGTCACTTTCCTTTCATCGCTACGTTTAATGCTAACGCTCTGTCGAAGATGAGCTACAGCTGATCTCTGATTCTGGGCCCAGAACAAGATGCATCAGGTGCTGGCAGTGACATTCATTTGACCAGAATCACTGCTGATGCACGGCGCTGCACGGGGCTGCACGGCGCTGCACGGCGCTGCACGACGCTGCACGGCGCTGCACGGCGCTGCACGGCGCTGCACAACGCTGCACGGCGCTGCACGGCGCTGCACGGCGCTGCACGGGGCTGCACGGCGCTGCACGGGGCTGCACGGCGCTGCACAACGCTGCACGGCGCTGCACGGGGCTGCACGGCGCTGCACAACGCTGCACGGCGCTGCACGGGGCTGCACGGCGCTGCACAACGCTGCACGGCGCTGCACGGGGCTGCACGGCGCTGCACGGCGCTGCACGGGGCTGCACGGCGCTGCACGGGGCTGCACGGCGCTGCACGGGGCTGCACAACGCTGCACGGCGCTGCACGGGGCTGCACGGCGCTGCACGGGGCTGCACAACGCTGCACGGCGCTGCACGGCGCTGCACAACGCTGCACGGCGCTGCACGGGGCTGCACGGCGCTGCACAACGCTGCACGGCGCTGCACGGGGCTGCACGGCGCTGCACAACGCTGCACGGCGCTGCACGGGGCTGCACGGCGCTGCACGGCGCTGCACGGGGCTGCACGGCGCTGCACGGGGCTGCACGGCGCTGCACGGGGCTGCACGGCGCTGCACAACGCTGCACGGCGCTGCACGGGGCTGCACGGCGCTGCACAACGCTGCACGGCGCTGCACGGGGCTGCACGGCGCTGCACAACGCTGCACGGCGCTGCACGGGGCTGCACGGCGCTGCACAACGCTGCACGGCGCTGCACGGGGCTGCACGGCGCTGCACGGGGCTGCACGGCGCTGCACAACGCTGCACGGCGCTGCACGGCGCTGCACGGCGCTGCACGGGGCTGCACGGCGCTGCACGGCGCTGCACAACGCTGCACGGCGCTGCACGGCGCTGCACAACGCTGCACGGCGCTGCACGGCGCTGCACGGGGCTGCACGGCGCTGCACGACGCTGCACGGCGCTGCACGGCGCTGCACGCCGCTGCACGGCGCTGCACGGCGCTGCACGGCGCTGCACGGGGCTGCACGGCGAGGAAAGATTCATGGCTTTTCTAATTAAATGTCTGCAAACCTGGCGGCCGCTATCTGCCTGATAAATTCAGGATTATCCAGAGTTACCGTTTGGGGCTGCTAAACATCTGCATGCTGCTAAACATCTGCATGCTGATAAACATCTGCATGCTGCTAAACATCTGCATGCTGATAAACATCTGCATGCTGATAAACGTCTGCATGCTGCTAAACATCTGCATGCTGATAAACATCTGCATGCTGCTAAACATCTGCATGCTGATAAACATCTGCATGCTGCTAAACATCTGCATGCTGATAAACGTCTGCATGCTGATAAACATCTGCATGCTGATAAACATCTGCATGCTGCTAAACATCTGCATGCTGATAAACGTCTGCATTCTGCTAAACATCTGCATGCTGATAAACATCTGCATGCTGCTAAACATCTGCATGCTGATAAACATCTGCATGCTGCTAAACATCTGCATGCTGCTAAACATCTGCATGCTGCTAAACATCTGCATGCTGCTAAACATCTGCATGCTGATAAACGTCTGCATTCTGCTAAACATCTGCATGCTGATAAACATCTGCATGCTGCTAAACATCTGCATGCTGATAAACGTCTGCATTCTGCTAAACATCTGCATGCTGATAAACATCTGCATGCTGCTAAACATCTGCATGCTGATAAACATCTGCATGCTGCTAAACATCTGCATGCTGATAAACATCTGCATGCTGCTAAACATCTGCATGCTGATAAACGTCTGCATGCTGATAAACATCTGCATGCTGATAAACATCTGCATGCTGCTAAACATCTGCATGCTGATAAACGTATGCATGCTGCTAAACATCTGCATGCTGATAAACATCTGCATGCTGCTAAACATCTGCATGCTGCTAAACATCTGCATGCTGCTAAACATCTGCATGCTGCTAAACATCTGCCCCCTGATTAAAAAGAATAATGCGGTGTCGGCGTGTCCCTCTGCTTCCTGGGGTCCGCCTGTCATTCCTGGTGGACAGAAAACAGAAGCTCCTGCAGGGGGCAGCACACACGCTGCTTAAAGCTCTACGTGAGGCTGGAGCCGCCGTCGCCGTCGTCTGTGATGAGTCATGATATTGATTTGGAAGCATTGATAGCCCTTATGCAGTGAGAGAAGGGGCTGTATAGAGGCGTCTACTTTACAGGCTGGCCCACTTTAAACGCAACCCTCCTCGCTCCCACATCGGCTCTGGATTGTTATCTCCATAGCAACGCCGCTGTGTCCTCCAGTCCAACGGATATTCTGTGATAACGTAATCAATTTGAATGCTTCGGGCATGAACTGGGGACTAAACGCAGGGAGCTGAAAACGTGCTTCGTGTAGAGGTGACGGGGGAAGAAACGTTTTAGGTCAGGACAGAAATCTAAATATGAACTAGAATGGACAAATGGAAACGAGGCGTCTGATTGGCTGAGTGTGGCGCCATTAATAGGTAGTTTACCTGCAGAGGAAGACAGTCTGACATGAGGACGGCTGCTTTCATGTTCTAGCTTCATCAGCCGCACGCAGCAGTCGGTCCACATTATTTATAGGCTTCCTTTCGTGTTGTTTGTCAGAACATCAGAATGTGGAGTAGACGGGGGGGGGGGGGGGGGGGCTACATGCTGATGGCTGCTCTCATCTCGCCGTTCAGGCTAGCTAAATGATCATGAGTGAAGGGAAGGCAGCACATCGTACGCTGGGGCCCGGCTAATGTCTGGGGTGTAATAATGATGTGAGGGTCGTTACAGCTTCCCTGGGGAGGCTGGGATTGCTGTATTTAATGATCAATCCATACCATATATATAAATGCCAATCTATAAATGAGTGCGTGTTATCAGCTCTTGGAAATATGGTCCGTTAAATTCTGGAAATGTATTTCTATTCATTTTAATGGTCATGCTTAAATGGTAGATTGAATTTCAAAATAAAAGTCACGTTGTACATTGTGGATAATTATAATTCATATTATAAGACATGAATTATAAATATAAAGACAGATAGCAGAACTGTATGCATAGGTGTGTCATTTTAAAAGATCTCGTCTCCTTAGACCAGGGGTCCCCAAACTACGGCCCGCGGGCCGGATCCGGCCCCTTTCCACATTTGGCCTGGCCCCCTGAACAATACCAGAGACCCAAAATAACATTTACTTATTTTCCTTTCCATACAACATGAGTAGCCTCCCTTTTATTTTTAACGACGGTCACATACGGCCAGAAAGTTAATGTTCCGGTGCTCTGTAATATCAACTTATTACATAGTAATTACTTTGTAATAACAGGGCAGGTTTCCTCACCTCCACGGTGGCATGGTTGGCAGCACTGTAGGGGGGGGCAAAATGGCCCTGGTATCGAATCCCACTACGGGAATGAGGTGGAGCAGGGGCAACAGGGTAGGTCCAGGGCACACCTGAGCGGAGTGGAGTGGACCGGTGGTCCAGTTCACTCCGCCCAGGTAAGGCCCTGGGCCCGCCCTGCCGCCCCTACTCCACCCCCACTCCCACAGTTGGATGCGAACCCAGTTCCTCCGGCTGTGAGTCGGTAACCCTACCGACCACGCCACCGTACAGGTGAGGAGGCTTGAGGTATTCTCAGACCACAGCGTGCTGTTGTGTTGTTCTGTGTTGTTGTGTTGCTCTGTGTTGCTGTGTTGTTGTGTTGTTCTGTGTTGTGTTGTTGTGTTGTTATGTTGTTGTGTTGTTGTGTTGCTGTGTTGTTGTGTTGTTGTGTTGTTGTGTTGTTGTGTTGCTGTGTTGTTGTGTTGTTCTGTGTTGTTGTGTTGTTGTGTTGTTCTGTGTTGTTGTGTTGTTGTGTTGTTATGTTGTTGTGTTGTTGTGTTGTTCTGTGTTGTTGTGTTGTTGTGTTGTTCTGTGTTGTTGTGTTGTTGTGTTGTTGTGTTCTGTGTTGTTCTGTGTTGTTGTGTTGCTCTGTTGTCGTGTTGTTCTGTGTTGTTGTGTTGCTATGTTGTTGTGTTGTTGTGTTGTGCTTTTTCCTTTTGTGTTACGTGGAGTGGGCGTGTCTCAGACCAGGTGACGTCGTACTGGATTCTAAACCAGTGCCTCTGGTCTAAAGTAATCAATGCTACTGTCTATTGATCCTAATGCCTGATGGGGTAACCTCTAGGTGGTGCAGTGGGTAGTGCACTTGACTCCCGGCCAGAAGGTCCTGGGTTCAAAACCGAGGCGTGCAGCGTTCAGGTTTTTTACAATAATTTGAGGTTTGTTGTTTGCTCCTCTGCAGCTGTATTGGATCAGCTGATTGATCCAGTCGTTCTTATTGGATCAGCTGATTGATCCAGTCGTTCTTATTGGATCAGCTGATTGATCCGGTCGTTCTTATTGGATCAGCTGATTGATCCGGTCGTTCTTATTGGATCAGCTGATTGATCCGGTCGTTCTTATTGGATCAGCTGATTGATCCGGTCGTTCTTATTGGATCAGCTGATTGATCCGGTCGTTCTTATTGGATCAGCTGATTGATCCGGTCGTTCTTATTGGATCAGCTGATTGATCCGGTCGTTCTTATTGGATCAGCTGATTGATCCGGTCGTTCTTATTGGATCAGCTGATTGATCCGGTCGTTCTTCCCCTCTGCTGGAGAGAGACTGAGAGTAATAAAGAGAGATAGAGTGAGAGTGTTTGAAAGAGAGTGATTCAGAGTGCTAAAGAGAGATTGAGAGTAATAAAGAGAGATAGTGATTGAGTGATAGTGATAAAGACTGTTTGAGAGAGTGAGAGTGTCAGAGAGAGAGTGATATAGAGACAGAGAGCAGGATCAGACAAAAATATAATCTAACATCTGGGCTGCTGAACAAGACACTGCCTAAAGAGCTGCTATATAAAGCTATAAATGCTAATGCTAAAAGCATGGATGCAGAAAACACAAGCACTGACACTGACTTAGCACGCCTTAGTCTTTCATTATGGACTACGGGACGCCAGAGGTCCATATAGCAAGGAGACGAGGTGATATTTGTGGTCCGGTAGGTCGAGTTGTTCTTAGCGTTGCTGCATCAGGAACACGGCGTGATGCGTGTCTCCCAGGCAGACAAACTGTGAGACATCACAGAGAATACCTCAGTGTCTCACTGCCGCCGTCTGGAAAACACATCCAGTGAAGCGGGCGTAAACGCACCTTCTCTGATGTGAGGAGGAGGCTCGACCGCTCGACACAGGGACTTGTTCTGAGTGTTCCGTGGAAGCCCTTTCCCTGCGGGTCGAGCTCCGGAGGCCATCCTCTGAATCAGTAAGGAAGATGCAAAGCGCAGTTCAGCCACACAGCGTTGAAAGCACTTGTCAAATTATCCAGAGGGTATTGATTCAGTATCGATCCTCCCACACTCGCCCTAGATGGGAGTTCAGGAGTGGGCGACGCCAGAACATCTCCTATCAGCTCCAGCTTGTCTTTTTCCAGGAAGTGTGAAGCTGTTGAAGGAGGGAAGATACACATATCATTAAATGAACATCAATGGAGACCAAATATTTGGTTTTCAAGGTGGTGCCCAAAAATCTGTCTTAATTGTAATTACAATATCAGTTGTTTAATGAATAAAGCTTGATTTAATAACCATTAAGCCTTCCTTTGCTTGCAACAAAAAGGAGCCTCCTTTATCCATTCCAGTCAGTGTTACAATTAATCGTGTTCAATTATTTCTGATCATCATTAATCATAGTTCTATATCCACATTCGTCCTTACGATAAACCCAGTCAGGTGATGCTGCGTCTCTTTATTGAACGATAGATGTCAGAGATTTGAATGAATCCATAATCATTGTTGTACTAAAAGCAGCCGAGGCTCTCGGCTATTAGGGAGGGGGAGGGGCATGGGGATGACTCGGCTGTTCACCCTATCAGTGGTCGAGATTTATCTGCATCAGCTGGAAGAGACAAAGCGACGCTAAGTTCCTCGTTTTCATTTATCCACGTTCCCACTGTTCCCACTAGCACCCATCACTTCTGTCAAGTTTAGAATCATGCAGCTGTCCACGGAAGGACGTGTGAACCCACCTCCACCCGGGACATGTTCCAGCCCTCGGCTCCTGGGGAGTCTGGTTGTGTCTCTGTGGTCGGTCCTGGGTCCTACAAGGATGGCTGCCATCAGGTTCTACCGCAGGAGTGGGACGGACAAAGACTGCCACCACGCCATCTGGTGTCAGAACAGAACCAGCACCATTTATTGCGTATGATTGCTGGCTGGCCTATTTTTTTATGTCTTTTTTACAAGCCATCTGCTCAGAAGAGGTGAGAAGGGATTTGTAAAAGTGAATATTGGAACATATTGCTCTTGTGCTTGAACACATAAAGATCCATTTCACGTTAGACGCTATATTTATGTCTGAACAAGGACAAAACTGCATATTAATGTGAAAAGACATTAGCTATACTCCCCTTGTCCAGGGCGTTTTGTCCAAGTGTCCGGCCGATGTGGCGTGACTCCACTCAGGTAGCGTCATTCTAGTCACCACAAACCCAAAGACTCTCATCTGGACTGGGTCAACGCTGAAATGTGACACAGCAGAACTTGCTCTGAGAAGGAAGAAGCGCGAGACAAGAGAAGCTGCAGAAACAGTAATGAGACGCCGACCAGCGAGTGTCTTCGTAGTTCGTAGCTGTCTCATTAGGCCGGAGGCGTCCGTTTATAATATTGCATTACTGCAAAAGGGTTTTGTGACAGTATACAAATTAGGCGTGTCATTTTTAACCTAATTATTCCGTATTTTTAAGCGAAAACGGAATTAGAATATGATGTAGTGTGTCTTTGTGAAGGTTGTGGTGGAAGGGCATTCGATCTTCACTCGATAGAAATGTCTGAGCCGCTTTCTTCTTCCAGTCTCGAGCGATGGCCATGGAGGAAGAATGAAGTAGAACTGTTTTATATTCTCGACGTGTCAAAGCGAGACAGATGTGGGAGCTCGAAAGCACCGAGCCTCTTCTGGGCTGCGGGGACGAGAGTAATCAATTCAGTTGTTGCTTGGTAACTGAGGTCACGTTGGACATGATATATTTCACACTCGTGTCCCTGAGCGGCGCAGCAGCTACTTCCCCAGTTAAACCGGCCCATCGTTGCGCTCGCATCAGCAGCACAGAGAATCGGGCTGCGAGCGCAGCGGCGACGTGAGCAGCATGGCGGCCTCGTCTCCGACCTTCAGGCGCTGCTGTCGACATCGTGGCCACAGAATCAGAAACGACGGAGCAGTTCCTGGAATCACGGCCACCAGAAGACGGCGGGTGAGCTGCTCGTTGTGATGACAGCAGCTTCCTTCTGGGGGGGGGGGGCAGAGTCAGTTTCATCCGTGTCCTCTGCTGGACGACGTTCTGAATCCACTTCCTGGGTCGTCCTCTCAGGAGATTCTGGTGGCTTGTTATCTGCTACGAGACAAACACCTTAATGGGGGGGGGGGGGGGGGGGCTCACTGAAACCGCTGAGGCAGCAACCATTTTATTTTCTGTAGGACTTCCCTCAGTGGGTAAATGGATGATGCTGCTTTAGAGTGAAATGTAAATACAGTTCTTCTGGGTAAATGAGGATTTATATCAAACATTGATCGGAAGGAAATCAATCAGAACATTTCATTTGCACAATTTTGACTTACTTGGCCAAAAGATGTTGACTTGATTGTTTCTATTGATTTATTTTACGCTGTACTTTATTCCCTTCACCGCTCTCCTCCAGGACTGATCAAGTATCTGTGATTCGACTGAGGTCCTCAATATGCCTTTAAGAGACGCTTGGACAAATGAAACAAGAATGTCCTGAAATCCTTGTAGTCGCCTAGAAGTGGAGCTTTCTTTATTTAACACGCAAACCAAACACATCCCGGCTCGCTCTGACCTGTGACCAGTCACAAATGAAGATCCGAACTTTAGTCTTGTGTTCAGCAGGAGGGTTTCTGACTGAAATACCACATCCCAGCAGAGGTCATCATCATCATCATCATCATTTAAGTCCTAGAAAATGCTGCTTCCTGTTTCCACTGATCATCCCTGAGATGTTCCAACAGCTTCAGTGGAGTCCACCTGTGGTACATTCAGTTGATTTGACATGTTTTAGAAAGACACACACCTGCACATGGTGCAGCGTCCAGATGCAGCGTCCAGGTGCAGCGTCCAGGTGCAGCGTCCAGGTGCAGCGTCCAGGTGCAGCGTCCAGGTGCAGCGTCCAGGTGGTGCAGCGTCCAGGTGCAGCGTCCAGGTGCAGCGTCCAGGTGCAGCGTCCAGGTGCAGCGTCCAGGTGCAGCGTCCAGGTGCAGCGTCCAGGTGGTGCAGCGTCCAGGTGGTGCAGCGTCCAGGTGCAGCGTCCAGGTGCAGCGTCCAGATGCAGCGTCCAGATGCAGCGTCCAGGTGGTGCAGCGTCCAGGTGCAGCGTCCAGGTGGTGCAGCGTCCAGGTGCAGCGTCCAGGTGGTGCAGCGTCCAGGTGCAGCGTCCAGATGCAGCGTCCAGGTGCAGCGTCCAGGTGCAGCGTCCAGGTGGTGCAGCGTCCAGGTGCAGCGTCCAGGTGCAGCGTCCAGGTGCAGCGTCCAGGTGCAGCGTCCAGGTGCAGCGTCCAGGTGGTGCAGCGTCCAGGTGGTGCAGCGTCCAGGTGCAGCGTCCAGGTGCAGCGTCCAGATGCAGCGTCCAGATGCAGCGTCCAGGTGGTGCAGCGTCCAGGTGCAGCGTCCAGGTGGTGCAGCGTCCAGGTGCAGCGTCCAGGTGGTGCAGCGTCCAGGTGCAGCGTCCAGGTGCAGCGTCCAGGTGGTGCAGCGTCCAGGTGCAGCGTCCAGATGCAGCGTCCAGATGCAGCGTCCAGGTGGTGCAGCGTCCAGGTGCAGCGTCCAGGTGGTGCAGCGTCCAGGTGCAGCGTCCACAGGTCTGGGAGGAGATCCTCTGGGAGGGGATCCTTTAGGAGGGGATCCTCGGGGAGGGGAGGGGTCATGCTGCTTCTCTTTTTAGCCACTTACCAAAACAGTAAAAAATGTTAAAGTCCAAGTCACGCCCACCGTGGGGGGGGGGGGTAGGAGGAATGTCACCACCGACTGTCTTTTATTAGCCCGGAGACAGACGGGAGTTCTGCCTGCTCCCATTCCCATTGTTAGCTCAGGGATTAAGGGCTTGTTGTCTTCCCCTGGTCCAACCCATAGAACCCAGATGTTACCTGACAGGGGGGGGGGGGCAGTTCAATAGAACCACATATAAAGTCTACAATTGGTGGAGGAGGGGACGACCCTGACGACCTCCAGTGGGACGGGATTTTGGAAGTTTCGTCCGTCCCATCCAGACCTGCTGAGGACATGGAGAGACAGGGACAGCTCAGAGGAAGGACGGAACGAGGACTCAGTGACTCCCTGTTTGATTTCAAACAATAATAACGGTCCCACCTGCATTATGTGAGCAACAAGCACATGTATTTATTCATCACGATCTATACTTTTGATTGGGTCAGACTTTGACCCTTGCCAAAAGTAGAAATAGTTCTGTCTCATTATTCCAATCACAAACAGCACAATCCAAGTAATAGTCCTCCAAGACTGTGGACTTCTGAAGTTCTACCTGCGTTCATGGTCCCCACAGAGAACCAATGACGTGGCCCTCCAACGGTAAAAACAGGAAGTGACGGGGCGGGTGTTTGTAAAGCATCCTCCGTGTCGGATAAGTCTGGACGTCCATGACTTACCCTGGACGCGTCCTCCGTGTCGGATAAGTCTGGACGTCCATGACTTACCCTGGACGCGTCCTCCGTGTCGGATAAGTCTGGACGTCCATGACTTATCCAACACGCGTCCTCCATGTCGGATAAGTCTGGATGTCCATGACTTACCCTGGACGCGTCCTCCGTGTCGGATAAGTCTGGACGTCCATGACTTACCCTGGACGCGTCCTCCGTGTCGGATAAGTCTGGACGTCCATGACTTATCCAACACGCGTCCTCCATGTCGGATAAGTCTGGACGTCCATGACTTACCCTGGACGCGTCCTCCGTGTCGGATAAGTCTGGACGTCCATGACTTACCCTGGACGCGTCCTCCGTGTCGGATAAGTCTGGACGTCCATGACTTATCCAACACCCGTCCTCCATGTCGGATAAGTCTGGACGTCCATGACTTATCCAACACGCGTCCTCCATGTCGGATAAGTCTGGACGTCCATGACTTATCCAACACGCGTCCTCCATGTCGGATAAGTCTGGACGTCCATGACTTACCCTGGACGCGTCCTCCGTGTCGGATAAGTCTGGACGTCCATGACTTATCCAACACGCGTCCTCCATGTCGGATAAGTCTGGACGTCCATGACTTACCCTGGACGCGTCCTCCGTGTCGGATAAGTCTGGACGTCCATGACTTACCCTGGACGCGTCCTCCGTGTCGGATAAGTCTGGACGTCCATGACTTATCCAACACGCGTCCTCCATGTCGGATAAGTCTGGACGTCCATGACTTACCCTGGACGCGTCCTCCGTGTCGGATAAGTCTGGACGTCCATGACTTACCCTGGACGCGTCCTCCGTGTCGGATAAGTCTGGACGTCCATGACTTATCCAACACCCGTCCTCCATGTCGGATAAGTCTGGACGTCCATGACTTATCCAACACGCGTCCTCCATGTCGGATAAGTCTGAACGTCCATGACTTATCCAACACGCGTCCTCCATGTCGGATAAGTCTGGACGTCCATGACTTACCCTGGACGCGTCCTCCGTGTCGGATAAGTCTGGACGTCCATGACTTATCCAACACGCGTCCTCCATGTCGGATAAGTCTGGACGTCCATGACTTACCCTGGACGCGTCCTCCGTGTCGGATAAGTCTGGACGTCCATGACTTATCCAACACGCGTCCTCCATGTCGGATAAGTCTGGACGTCCATGACTTACCCTGGACGCGTCCTCCGTGTCGGATAAGTCTGGACGTCCATGACTTACCCTGGACGCGTCCTCCGTGTCGGATAAGTCTGGACGTCCATGACTTACCCTGGACGCGTCCTCCGTGTCGGATAAGTCTGGACGTCCATGACTTACCCTGGACGCGTCCTCCGTGTCGGATAAGTCTGGACGTCCATGACTTACCCTGGACGCGTCCTCCGTGTCGGATAAGTCTGGACGTCCATGACATACCCTGGACGCGTCCTCCGTGTCGGATAAGTCTGGACGTCCATGACTTACCCTGGACGCGTCCTCCGTGTCGGATAAGTCTGGACGTCCATGACATACCCTGGACGCGTCCTCCGTGTCGGATAAGTCTGGAGGTCCATGACTTACCCTGGACGCGTCCTCCGTGTCGGATAAGTCTGGACGTCCATGACTTACCCTGGACGCGTCCTCCGTGTCGGATAAGTCTGGACGTCCATGACTTATCCAACACCCGTCCTCCATGTCGGATAAGTCTGGACGTCCATGACTTATCCAACACGCGTCCTCCATGTCGGATAAGTCTGGACGTCCATGACTTATCCAACACGCGTCCTCCGTAACAGAACAGTAATGATAATAATGAGTCGCCCATTGAGGGAAGGGGACGCCGGATCGAAGCGCTTCATCGTCTACTTTCGTTTGGCAGTGGCCATCAGGGAAATACCTGGAACTTTACATATATATTGTGTGGTGGGTGTAAATACTCCTTCAGGATGTCCTCCGGGTCTCACTCTTTGTTTCTGTCAGACAAACGTGGAACGAGACGCATGCAAGCCAAAAGACGACAAATTAGCTGTCAGTCCTACGAGCCATGTGACCTCAAAAGCAAAGAGAAGGAGATAATGATCTTAGGCTGAGGACAGCCACACACACACACACACACACACACACACACACACGCTGTCCAAGGACCTCAAGATGCAGATTGACGGATAAGGAGGCTGGAGACACTGAAGGGTAAATGTAGTTATGGCATGACAGGCTTCAGCTGATAATGTGTGTTTGCATGAAATTAAAGTTGCTGTGTAAAAACACGTCTCTTATGTGTCCCCATAAATGAGACGGGTGTGTTGGTTCACTTACAAAAAGCCACGTCACACGGGATGAAGTTCAGGAACCAATCAACACCATCGCCCTGTGTTTTTACATCACTTTAATTCTAAATTGCACAAAGACTAAAGTTGAATTCTGTAAATAAATTAAAAGTGTCCTCCCGTGCCACAGAGGACTCATTTCTATATGATTGGAAATGTCTTAATCAGGAAAGTGCTGCATGGGACAGCGTCCCTCTTTCCTGTCTCACACAGATGCTGCAGGACAGCGTCCCTCATTTCTGTCCCAAACAGATGCTGCAGGACAGCGTCCCTCATTTCTGTCTCAAACAGATGCTGCAGGACAGCGTCCCTCATTTCTGTCTCAAACAGCTGCTGGAGGACAGCGTCCCTCTTTTCTGTCTCAAACAGATGCTGGAGGACAGCGTCCCTCATTTCTGTCCCAAACAGATGCTGGAGGACAGCGTCCCTCTTTTCTGTCTCAAACAGATGCTGGAGGACAGCGTCCCTCATTTCCGTCTCAAACAGATGCTGCAGGACAGCGTCCCTCATTTCTGTCTCAAACAGATGCTGCAGGACAGCGTCCCTCATTTCTGTCCCAAACAGATGCTGGAGGACAGCGTCCCTCTTTCCTGTCTCACACAGCTCCGGCAGAAACGCCTCTGAAAATGAAAGTAAAACTAAACTCATAGCGGGCAGCTGCACGTTACCATGGTAACCGGTGAGGTGAATTTTTTAACGCATTTTTACCAATTTCCGCTGGAACATTACCTCAAAAATAAACTTTATCCATTCTGTTCTTCTTCTTCTTCTTCTTTGACTCCTGCACGAGCCACAGGTAGAGCTGGACATGCGGAGCGCAGACACGGGGGGAGTGGACATACATCTTGTAAACGTCCCGCCGATGATGTCACAAGGGGGACAAGACATGTCTCAATACTTGATTACAGAACTACGCAGGGTTGACTGGACGGTTTGATTTAGCAGTTTTGGGGTTGTGATGACCCGAAAGCACCAAATATTCCTGTAGAAACATGGAACAGTGGCTTTCTCATAATATGTCCCCTTTAATGAGACGTTGAGAGTACCCTCAGGATCAAAGAGGCCAGGAAGATGGAACATGCTCTGGTCCTCAATAACAGGAGTGAAAATGAAAGCTATCCTCAAATCTATCAATGAGTACTGATGCTATCAAAAGCCCCCCCCCCCCCCCCTTTGAATGAAGGTTTGGCAGACCTCACAACGCCCCGAGGCCACAGCATAAATCCCAACGGCATTTCATTCATTAGCCTCGGACCTCGTAATCGTTCCTGGGTGGAGAACGAGACTCTCGTTTGCTCGTCCATCCTGAGATTCATCCCAGAACGTCTTGGACAAAGGAGTCAGAGGACGTTGCTCTAGGATGCAGTGATGTCCAACCGTTTCAGAGCAAAGCTATTTTGGTCCCCCCCCCGATGATCCCTTTGTCCATCAGAGGGACACAGCCTGTCCAGCCTAATGCAGCTGGACCCACGCTAATGACAGCAAAGAGGCCGGCCGGCTGGATGGCAGCAGCTGAGAACAATATTTAATGCTGACATCACTCGCGACGGGAATCTATTCCTGGTTTCTTCCTTTTAGAGTTGTGCTGTTGGAAGTCGCCGTCTCGCTCTCCAGACCAGGCCGATATAAAAGCTTGGGAAGCGCTGGCCCTCTGCGCCCGGGAATCGCTTCGAATCCCTTCGGACTCTTGTTTCCCAGCAAGTGCCAGCTCGCCTCGGAGTCTCTTAACATCATGGCACCAAAGAAGATTGAACCCAAGAAGCCTGAGCCCAAAAAGCCCGAGCTGAAGAAAGACGTGGCTGCAGCGGCGAAGCCGGCTCATCTCAGCGAGCCGCTGGCTGAGCCGCCCAAGGAGCCGCCGTTTGACCCCAAAAGCATCACTCTTGAGTACACCTCGGACCAGATTGAGGAGTTCAAGGAGGCCTTCACTTTGTTTGACCGCACACCGAAGGGAGAAATGAAGATCACGTTCGCCCAGTGTGGAGACGTGATGCGAGCTCTGGGTCAGAACCCCACCAATGCAGATGTCCTCAAAGTGCTGGGGAAGCCCCGTCCAGAGGACATGAGCACTAAAATGGTGGACTTCGAGACCTTCCTGCCGATGCTGCAGCACATCTCACGCATTAAAGACCAAGGCAACTTTGAGGATTTTGTGGAGGGGCTCAGGGTTTTTGACAAGGAAGGCAACGGTACCATCATGGGGGCAGAACTGCGCCACGTGCTGGCGACGCTGGGGGAGAGGATGACGGAGGACGAGGTGGACAGACTGATGGCTGGACAGGAGGACGCAAACGGCTGCATCAACTACGCCTCCTTCGTAAAGCACATTCTGTCCGGTTGAAAGTGACACTCGCCATAAAGACTCGACTTGACCTCTGTTGTCTTCTGGATTCTTGCTTTGTTAAATTAGAGGCGAGCGTGTCACATGACCTGTGACATCACTCTGCTGTAAAAGGCAGAACGTGAAGAAACGGCATGTTATTGGTTCTTTTTAGGAGCAGAGGGACATGAACATGGACGTCTATAAAAACATGAATAAAACAAACCTGATTGCAAACGGCCTCACAAAAGTCATTTCAGTAAATGTGTGGGAAAACGCTGATGAAGGTGCTTTTAGTCTATTCAGCTCTTCCCATCAGATGCTTAATGGGATTAGGGAGAAGTAATGGGATTAGGGAGAAGTATTGGGATTAGGGAGAAGTATTGGGATTAGGGAGAAGTATTGGGATTAGGGAGAAGTATTGTTGGGATGAACAAACAGGATTTAGGATCTGAAAATAGACGCAGATCTGGTTCTGCTCGACTTTACACAAAGATGTGTGAACGGACGGGTCTTTGTGTCTGAGAGACAGCTGGCACACACGCGCGCGCGCACACACACACACACACACGCACACACGCACACACACACACACTGCCGATCTATTCTCGTCTCTATTGGAACAAACATCTGGTAGAATGCTGAAACTGAATGGCCCCCCTGAATCTGGTCTTGGTGTTACGTTCACCTCTTCTGTCAGACCCGTTGATAATAACTAGTAATAACTAGTCAATAACTAGTTGATAACAGCAGCAGCAACAGGTTTGTACAGAACTAGAATCTGGTCTGATTTCTAGCAGGAAAGAAAACTGCAGAATTCTGAAGCAGAACAGAACCGGCCCACTGAGTGGTGCCCCCCTTTCAACCACTAGGCCTCAGAGCTGGAAGATGCTCCGTCTACACTGGTGTCGATTCCCTGTTTTACCTGGTGCAGGTAAATGGTGACCCCGCCTAAATGTGGGAAGAGACTAAAGAGGAGACAAAGTGCCCGTCCTTCGCTCTCGCGGTAAAACAGCAGCGTTCGTTCATTGTGCTTCGTGGGATGGGTTCAGCCCAGCAGGGTGCCACCGGGCTGCTCCGTCAGAACAACCACCACACGGTTTATTCATGCGGCCTCACTGGAACAGGTGAGAACAATGAAAGGTGCGTGAGGAGAGCGACCGAGCTGCGAGCTCTGTAGCACGAAGGGCTCTGCCTCCTCTTCATCACTCTGTTCACCTGTTACTGCTCTGTGGTCACGAAGCCTGTTCACGGTGAGGATCACGGCCACGGAGCTCTGCTGCCCCCCGGTGGTCACTGTAAAAATTACACAACTGGGTGTCCAGAGAAGAAGAGACAGGGACTACATCGGTAGAAGGATGCTGAGGATGGAACTACCAGGGAACAGGACTAGAGGACGACCCAGGAGAAGAGACATGGACGTAGTGAGGGAGGACATGAGAGTGGCTGGTGTTGGGGAGGGCGATGCAAAGGACAGGGTGAAGTGGAGAACTTTGGGTTGCTGTGGCGACCCCTCATGGGACAAGAAGAAGGAAGTCCAGTAGTTGTTTACTCAAAGGGTAATTGTTGGGTCACCTTTTACTAACAGATTCTAAACTTTGAGGAATTAACAGCTGTAGAATATAAAATACATTAAAAAAACATTCAGTAAAATGTTTAACAAAGATTTTTATTCAAAAAAGGAACGAGACATTATCGAATTATTAAGTGTTACTGTAATGAGCCTGACCCAGCTGTAAACAGAATATGTTCATTCCTAAACTGGATGAAACGTAAGGAGCCTCAAATTCTACAAACAGCTCGATAGTTAAATGTTTCTGAATATAGAATATATATTTAAAGAATATAGAAAAACATGCTCCGAAATAGGAAGACAACTTGAAACCAGCGTGAACGAGTCAGAGTGGCTCATTTCAAACAGCAGGGGGCAGCAATGCGTGATTACATATTGAAATCTGCCCAAATCATGAAGCAAAGAAGAGAAAACCTCGCGAGATCTCAGGGCGTTGCTTAGTTTTCTGTACGGAACCGGTTCTGGATGAAGCAGCGAATTAGAATCGGTTGTGGAGTTGTTGGTCAGGAGTAAACCTAAATCTATTTGAACACGTGAGGACAAAACAACATAAAATGATTGTAGAAATGCTCTTTAGCTTTGGCTTCCCTTAGCTTGCTTCGGTTAGCTACATGCTAACGTTAGCCTCGTCGGCGTGACTTGACTCTGTTATTATTGATGCTTTAGTTTTATGTGCTGCAACAATGAAGTGTCACTACGAGATCTTAAGTGTGAAGCGAGACGCCGGAGACGACGACGTGAAGAAAGCCTACCGTAAACTGGCACTGCGGTGGCATCCGGGTAAGAGCCGATGAACGCTCTAATAGAGAGCAGATTAACGCTCTAATAGAGAGCAGATTAACGCTCTAATAGAGAGCAGATTAACGCTCTAATAGAGCAGGTGAACGCTCTAATAGAGAGCAGATTAACGCTCTAATAGAGCAGGTGAACGCTCTAATAGAGAGCAGGTGAACGCTCGAATAGAGAGCAGATTAATGCTCTAATAGAGAGCAGATTAACGCTCTAATAGAGAGCAGATTAACGCTCTAATAGAGCAGGTGAACGCTCTAATAGAGAGCAGGTGAACGCTCGAATAGAGAGCAGATTAATGCTCTAATAGAGAGCAGATTAACGCTCTAATAGAGAGCAGATTAACGCTCTAATAGAGCAGGTGAACGCTCTAATAGAGAGCAGGTGAACGCTCGAATAGAGAGCAGATTAATGCTCTAATAGAGAGCAGATTAACGCTCTAATAGAGAGCAGGTGAACACTCGAATAGAGCCGGTGAACGCTCTAATAGAGAGCAGGTGAACGCTCTAATAGAGAGCAGATTAATGCTCTAATAGAGAGCCGATTAACGCTCTAATAGAGAGCAGATTAACGCTCTAATAGAGAGCAGGTGAACACTCGAATAGAGCCGGTGAACGCTCTAATAGAGCAGGTAAACGCTCTAATAGAGAGCAGGTGAACGCTCTAATAGAGAGCAGATTAACGCTCTAATAGAGAGCCGATGAACGCTCGAATAGAGAGCAGGTGAACACTCGAATAGAGCCGGTGAACGCTCTAATAGAGAGCAGGTGAACGCTCTAATAGAGAGCAGATTAATGCTCTAATAGAGAGCCGATGAACGCTCGAATAGAGAGCAGATTAACGCTCTAATAGAGAGCAGATTAACGCTCTAATAGAGAGCAGGTTAATGCTCTAATAGAGCAGATTAACGCTTTAATAGAGAGCAGATGAACGCTCTAATAGAGAGCAGGTGAACACTCGAATAGAGCCGGTGAACGCTCTAATAGAGCAGGTAAACGCTCTAATAGAGAGCAGGTGAACGCTCTAATAGAGAGCAGATTAACGCTCTAATAGAGAGCCGATGAACGCTCGAATAGAGAGCAGGTGAACACTCGAATAGAGCCGGTGAACGCTCTAATAGAGCAGGTAAACGCTCTAATAGAGAGCAGGTGAACGCTCTAATAGAGAGCAGATTAACGCTCTAATAGAGAGCAGATGAACGCTCTAATAGAGAGCAGGTGAACACTCGAATAGAGCCGGTGAACGCTCTAATAGAGCAGGTAAACGCTCTAATAGAGAGCAGATTAACGCTCTAATAGAGAGCAGATGAACGCTCTAATAGAGAGCAGGTGAACACTCGAATAGAGCCGGTGAACGCTCTAATAGAGCAGGTAAACGCTCTAATAGAGAGCAGGTGAACGCTCTAATAGAGAGCAGATTAATGCTCTAATAGAGAGCCGATGAACGCTCTAATAGAGAGCAGGTGAACGCTCTAATAGAGAGCAGGTAAACGCTCTAATAGAGAGCAGATTAACGCTCTAATAGAGAGCAGATGAACGCTCTAATAGAGAGCAGGTGAACACTCGAATAGAGCCGGTGAACGCTCTAATAGAGCAGGTAAACGCTCTAATAGAGAGCAGGTGAACGCTCTAATAGAGAGCAGATTAATGCTCTAATAGAGAGCCGATGAACGCTCTAATAGAGAGCAGGTGAACGCTCTAATAGAGAGCAGGTTAATGCTCTAATAGAGCAGATTAACGCTCTAATAGAGAGCAGGTGAACGCTCTTATTAGTGCTCGCTCAGCTGTTCGCTCTCACAGCGTCTGCGCTTTGCTTCTGATGTCTCCAGATAAAAACTTGGACAATGGCGACGAGGCTGCGGAGCAGTTCAAGCTCGTCCAGGCGGCCTACGACGTCCTGAGCGACCCGCAGGAGCGAGCCTGGTGCGTGCAGCTCGGGTGCAGCTCGGGTGGAGCGTGCAGAGCTTCGTCTGTGGGTGATCTGAAGCCCCCCCTCTTTCTCTGGGCAGGTATGACGACCACCGGGAGGCGCTGCTGAGAGGAGGCCTGAGCGGTGACTACGAGGACGACGGCATCGAGCTGCTGCCGTTCTTCACCGTTACCTGCTACTGCGGCTACGCAGACGATGAGAAGGTGAGATGAACTAGAACCTCAGCCCGCCGGGTCCCCACGGCGTGCCCAGAGGCCCAGTCTGTTGCCACATAATAAATGTTAGCTTGAAACGCGTGACGGCGAAGGCGCAAGCGGGCTCGTTTAACGTGCACATTAATAAAAGTCCCAGAAACGAGTTCTTTGGTTCTGTTCCTCAGTGAACGAGGTTTAGGAAGGTTCTCCTCGTGCTTGGTTCTGTTCCTCAGCACCAGAAAGGTCGTGACCTCACAGGAAGCTGTTCAGCGTTCCCTTTTAACCCTTCCTGTCTGCCTCAGGGCTTTTACACCATCTACAGGAATGTCTTTGAGACGGTTGTGAAGGAGGAGATGGAGCATTGCAAGGTGGATGAAGAGGAGGAGGAGGAGGAGTTCCCTCCCTTTGGAGCCTCTCAGAGTGACTATGATAGCGTAAGCTGAGCCTTCATAGATGATCCTGGGCTGCCTGATGTTCCTCATGAGTCTGTCTCCTTTGACAGGTGGTCCATGTCTTCTACGGCTACTGGCAGAGCTTCTGCACTCGCAAGACCTTTGCTTGGAAGGAGGCGTACGACACGAGGCAGGCCTCCAACCGATGGGAGAAACGGGCCATGGAGAAGGAGAACAAGAAGACCCGAGAGAAGGCTCGAAAGGAGCGCAACGAACTCCTGCGACAACTCGTGGCTTTCGTCCGCAAGCGGGACCGCCGTGTCCAGGCCCACAGGAAGCTGGTGGAGGAGCAGAACGCCGAGAAGACCAAGAAGGTGGAGGAGCTGAGGAGGAAGCAGAGGCTCAGCCAGGCAAAGTGAGGAGCGAAGAACGTTGTCTGGTCGGTTCATCTTGTGTTCCTCCTTTCCAGGCTGGCAGAGGAGCAGAAGGAGCAGAGCTGGAGAAGGAGCTGGTTTCATCTCGTGTTCCTCCTTTCCAGGCTGGCAGAGGAGTACAAGGAGCAGAGCCGGAGAAGGAGCTGGTTTCATCTCGTGTTCCTTCTTTCCAGGCTGGCAGAGGAGTACAAGGAGCAGAGCCGGAGAAGGAGCTGGTTTCATCTCGTGTTCCTCCTTTCCAGGCTGGCAGAGGAGCAGAGCTGGAGAAGGAGCTGGTTTCATCTCGTGTTCCTCCTTTCCAGGCTGGCAGAGGAGCAGAAGGAGCAGAGCTGGAGAAGGAGCTGGTTTCATCTCGTGTTCCTCCTTTCCAGGCTGGCAGAGGAGCTGGAGAAGGAGCTGGTTTCATCTCGTGTTCCTCCTTTCCAGGCTGGCAGAGGAGCAGAGCTGGAGAAGGAGCTGGTTTCATCTCGTGTTCCTCCTTTCCAGGCTGGCAGAGGAGTACAAGGAGCAGAGCTGGGCGGCCATGTCGGAGCTGGAGAAGGAGCTGCAGCAGATGGAGGCTCAGTACGGACAAGAGTTCGGAGACGCATCGGAGAGCGAGGAAGAAGAGAGCGGTGAGGAGGAAGGAGGTGGGTCAGGCGTGCCGTTAACCCCTTCACCCCCTTTCACCGAGGCGGAGCAGCCGGGTGGAGACGAGCCCACTAGTGATCGGTACGGAGTTCTGTTCTGCCCAGCCTGTGACAAATCCTTCAAATCGGATCAAGCGTGAGTACCCCCCATCTGGTCTGTTCTGTTCTGATCCGGTCTGGTCTGTCCTGTTCTGAACCGGTCTGGTCTGTCCTGTTCTGGTCCGGTCTGTCCTGTCCTGAACCGGTCTGGTCTGTCCTGTTCTGGTCCGGTCTGTCCTATTCTGAACCGGTCTGTTCTGATCCGGTCTGGTCTGTCCTGTTCTGAACCGGTCTGGTCTGTCCTGTTCTGGTCCGGTCTTTGATGTCTAATATCTTGTCATCTTTACTTTCTTCTCGACAGCATGAAAAACCATGAGAAATCCAAAAAGCACCGGGAGATGGTGGCGTTACTACGGCAACAGCTGGAGAAGGACGAGGATTTGCTTGATTTGAACCTGGAAGGACTGCATGGAGGAGAGGAGGAGGAGCAGGAGGAGGAAGACAAGCGGAGGCCAAAGTATGAATCTGGGCGTGTCGATCCTCGATGACTCATCAGAGTTGGCTATGATGTCATCGGCGTGTTTCCTGCCTGCAGGTTATCCAAAAAGCAGAAGAAGAAGAAGAAACAGCAGGAAGTGTCTCCTGTGAGTTTCCTTTTCCTTCAGTGACGGTTTAGAGGAGCTTCGTTCACGTCCTCCTTCTGCCTCAGACGTCTGTGGAGGAAGAGCAGGAGAAAGGTACGTGTGAGGAGGAGGAGGAGCTTCGTTCATGTCCTCTTCTGCTTCAGACGTCTGTGGAGGAAGAGGAGGAGACCCCCGAGAAGTCAGGTGACCCTCCAGAGCCTGAGACGCAGGACGACCCCCGTCCCACAGAGGTCCAGAGGTCAGCCTCGTCTCCTTACCCATCAGCACGTGGGGGGGGGGGGGGCAGCTCCTTCCTCACTGGTTTGGATTTTGTTTTTTCAGCAGCTCTGGGAAGTCGAAGGGCAAGAAGGGCGGGAAAGACAAACCCAACCGCAGAGAGCGGCTTCCTGAGGTACGTGTTCCCCGGTGCCGTCCAGAACCACACGACTCCCCGGTGCCGTCCAGAACCACACGACTCCCCGGTGCCGTCCAGAACCACACGACTCCCCGGTGCCGTCCAGAACCACACGACTCCCCGGTGCCGTCCAGAACCACACGACCCCCGGTGCCGTCCAGAACCACACGACTCCCCGGTGCCGTCCAGAACCACACGACTCCCCGGTGCCGTCCAGAACCACACGACTCCCCGGTGCCGTCCAGAACCACACGACCCCCCGGTGCCGTCCAGAACCACACGACTCCCCGGTGCCGTCCAGAACCACACGACCCCCCGGTGCCGTCCAGAACCACACGACTCCCCGGTGCCGTCCAGAACCACACGACTCCCCGGTGCCGTCCAGAACCACACGACCCCCCGGTGCCGTCCAGAACCACACGACTCCCCGGTGCCGTCCAGAACCACACGACTCCCCGGTGCCGTCCAGAACCACACGACTCCCCGGTGCCGTCCAGAACCACACGACTCCCCGGTGCCGTCCAGAACCACACGACCCCCCGGTGCCGTCCAGAACCACACGACTCCCCGGTGCCGTCCAGAACCACACGACCCCCCGGTGCCGTCCAGAACCACACGACTCCCCGGTGCCGTCCAGAACCACACGACCCCCCGGTGCCGTCCAGAACCACACGACTCCCCGGTGCCGTCCAGAACCACACGACTCCCCGGTGCCGTCCAGAACCACACGACCCCCCGGTGCCGTCCAGAACCACACGACCCCCCGGTGCCGTCGGGTTACTCCTCACGGTTCTGTCTGATGTCGTCCAATAACACACATCATTAAAAGCGCTCTTTGGCTCCCCCCCCAGGAGGCCGGTCTCCGCTGCGTGACCTGCAACTACGAGTTCCCCACCAGAAACAAGCTGTTCGACCACCTGAAGGCCAGCGGCCACGCCTCCGCGAGCAGGAGCAGGAAGGACAAGAAGAAGAACCGATGACCCGTCTTTCAGTCTGGGACGATGGACCAGAGACGGCCTGGCGGGACCGGCTGGGGTCCCACAGCAGACCCGTTTTATTTTCATTAAATTAAAGCCACCTTGAGAACGAGCATTAATTCAATTCAGTTTTATTCCTAGATCACAACAGGAAGTCCTCTCAAGGCTTCACAGGAGTAGCAGGGACAGACAGAACCCAACTCGACCCACAAGAGCAATGGAGGCAGAAACCTTGGACAGAACCTAGGCTCATGGTGGACGGCCATCTGTCTGACCGGCTGGGGGGGGGCAACAGCTAGCCCTGCTCACTAAACGCGTTGAGACAAGGTCGTCGTACACAAATAGAAGCAACAGGACAAAGTCCTATTCAGATCAAAGGAAAGGATCACAGAATGATAATAAACCTGGAGATGAAGGTGATGAGGAGGAGGAGACAGGTGTGTAGTCAGTCTCTGGTTTTATGTTGCAATCATTTAATCTTGTTCTGGAATGTCGGTTAGAGACGACGCTCAGATTACTCGGATGGATAGTCGACGCCCCGGCGCCGGGCGGGTCTCCGGGCGGGTCTCCGGGCGGGTCTCCGGGCGGGTCTCCGGGCGGGTCTCCGGGCGGACCTTCATCAGACCTTCATCTCGTCTCCGTGTACTTGTGGACGGCTCTGTTGAAAACCGCCAGGAAGAAGTCGGCGTCTTCCATCGTGATGCACATGGGGGGTTTGATGCGGAAGGTCTGAACGATGACGGGACATGTTAGCGAGGTCGTCAAAGGAGCCCGCCGTGTGTGGTGCAGGTGGGCCGGGCCTCACCTGTCCATAGAGACCCCCCTTCCCTATCAGGACACCCATGTCCTTGATGTCCTCAAAGATCTCACCGACTCCCTCAGGAGACAGCGGCTCCCTGCTGGCCTGTGGACGATGGGAGGAGGTGAAGCGTCTCGACAATAACCATCACAAGCCACGCCCCTGTCGTCATCACACCAGAAACTAACCAACCAGAAACGACTCATCACTCCTCTACTGGCTCTGATGACATCATCACTCCTCTACTGGCTCTGACTGATGACATCATCACTCCTCTACTGGCTCTGACTGATGACATCGTCACTCCTGTCCTGGCTCTAACTGATGACATCATCACTCCTGTCCTGGCTCTGATGACATCATCACTCTTGTCCTGGCTCTAACTGATGACATCATTACTGTGTTTCGGTCTTTTGTCTCTCTTGCTTTGACTTTTCTGTCTTTATTGTCGAAATAGTTCGTAACATAAAAAGAAAATTGTACTCTCGAGATGCCCCTCCCTAAACTAGACCCCCCCCCCCATCGCGGCTGAACTTGAGACCACCTTGTGAGGTGCACCCCGTTAGACCCTGAAGAGACTAGGGTAAACCATTCCTGTTACACATTTGCCCATAGACAAGGCTGGCCCTTGATGCCTCCGGGGGGGCAGAAAAACCTCACAGGTCCACTGCTGCATGCTAATGGCTAACTGGGGCGCTGCTGGAACGGTCCCCGGGGGATCAGCACCTTGTCTTGGACCATTTCCACGCCGATCTGGAGGCCTTTTCCTCTGACATCCCCGATGATGTCATATTTGTCTCTGAGCTTTGCCAGTTCCTTCATCAGATAGGTTCCCACCTCCAGACTGGTCTGCTGCGTGCCGTCCTCTCCGATAGCCTGGGCAGAGAAACGGATGGACTTATGATCCGGCGGTTCTGGACGGCGTTAGAAACAAGATCCGTTCTTACATCGAGCACCGAAGAGGCAACAGCACAAGCCACGGGATTCCCTCCGAAGGTGGTGAAGTGAACGCCCCTGGAGAACGAGGCAGCAATGTCTGAAAGAAAAGCACAAACGGCAGACGGCAGGCACCACTGAAGAAGAAGGGCTTCGCCAGAGACGTCGGGTTAGGAGACGGACAGAAGACAGGGACACGGAGACGAAAATGCTCCTCCCGTCAGCAGGAGCGTTTTAATCTCACCTGCTGTCGTCACAACAGCTCCCATTGGGAATCCATTACCAATGCCCTTCGCCATAGTAACCACATCAGGCATGACCTCATGACCCTGGAAACCCCAGAAGTGGCTTCCTGTTCGGCCGAATCCAGTCTGGACCTGAAAGACAACAATCATATCTGAGCAGGCTTTGGAACGCATGCAGCTGCTCCTCCCTGCTCCTCCTCCCTGCTCCTCCTGTCTGCTCCTCCTGTGTGCTCCTCCTGTGTGCTCCTCCTGTGTGCTCCTCCTGTCTGCTCCTCCTGTGTGCTCCTC